>NC_091313.1:44891839-44971722 GCF_038502225.1 Cherax quadricarinatus | reverse complement strand
TCCCTCTGATCTGAAAAAACTACATCTAACACACGCACCCTCCTAACTTCCGCTGTCCTAGTCACATACAAACGATCAAGCCGAGCTGTGTACCCCCTCTGCACAAAGGTGTGTCCCACCTCCCATGCAGTACCCCCCACCCTTGTCCACCAACCCCACTCCTTTTAACAGATCCCCAAAAACTACTGAACAAAACCCCGTCCCCCGCGGCTCCACATCCTTGCGACGTACCACACAATTCCACTAGCCCCTCACAACCACTAGGGCGGGGAGTGACAGAAGATGATAGACCAAAACATCCCACACAAAGGCATTCTTAACTCTGCTGTACCCCTCCACCGGACCATAAACACACACAAACGCCACCCATTCCCTCCTTTACGACCCATCTGCCTTCAAGACCCTCCCCTCACCACCCTCTTCACTACAATGTACATCAGACGGGCTGGTTTCCCTTAGCAATATAGCTATAACCCCTTTCAATCACGATGAGTGACCCACAAAAGCAGTAAAACTCTCAATCACCAACTCGCATCCAGATTTGTGATTGTGCTCTTGCACAAACACAACGTCCACACCATTCTGACCAAAAAACGTACTAAACTACTTACACCTCAACCTATGCCTTAAACCATTGACGTTGACAGTTAAACACCTGAAGCTGACAGAGGAGGTTTCCCTTTGGGCACTGACACACCTCGATCCACCTGTCTACAATGACCACCCCAGTCACCATCTGACCCCCGAGAAAGACTTTTCACAGTCCCTGGTCCTTTAGATCCTCCAGGGCCACTCCTTGCCAAGGCCTTTTTACCAGAAAGTTGAGCCGGAGTCAAAACATCCTCTGTATCAGAGAGTGCAGCTGCTCTCTTTTGCGATTCACTATCCTCTTCCACTGCTTCCTCTTCGAGGCCATCATTGTGAATAACCGCCTCACAGTCAACTCCCACAACAAAGAAACACCTGACGTGGGACAATACCGCACTCAGAAAGGAGGAACACTGCAGTAGGTCCGCTTGTCCAACTAGACAGGTCCTCACGACAACCCTTTAACAAATTATTCTACCCAAGAAATTAGGTTTATTATTTGTCCAATGTATTATTAAACTCTAACCAAATTTTATTAATTATAAATGAATCTAATTTATATGAACCTAAGGAAATATTCATATTATTTTCAAAACTGCTTTTTATGAAACAAGATTCAATTATATTTCTGTCAACCATGGACTTGATGATACAACTTTCTCAACTTTTTGAAAATCAATTGGATGGTTAAAATCTCTCACATGAATAAATAGAGCATTGGAATCTTGTCCAGTTCTAATGCTATATTTATATTGTTTTAATCTAAGTTCGAGACTTTTACCAGTTTGACCGTAATAAACTTTATCGCAAATTTTACAAGGAATCTTATAGACACATCCGTCAACATTTTGGGGGGAATTCTTTATCAAAAGTTTTTTTTACTGTATCAAGATTTTTATATACAACTTTAATATTAAAAGTCTTAAGAGAAGGCATATCAACCAAGTTTTCATGGTGAGGGAGAACCAACATATTTTTAGTTGAATAATGTTGGTTGTCCCTTTTTAGGTTGTAAAAAGTATTTCTAGCAATTTTAAATGATTTATCAATTACATTTCTCGGGTATTTCAGATCAATGGCTATTTCATAAATTTTGGATATTTCTTTATCTATGAACTCTGGACTACAAATACGTAAAGCTCTCAAAAACATTGATGAGAAAACAGACAGTTTAACTTTATCTTGATGGGAAGAATAATAGTGTACATAAGAACAGTTATTTGTAGGTTTTCTGTAAATTTTAAATTTGAATTCATTATTACTCTTAATAATTAAAATATCTAGAAAAGGCAATGAGTTATTTTCCTCAAACTCAACAGTAAAGTTTATAGAATGGGCTAAGCTATTTAATTTGCCAAGGAAATGGTGTATATCTACATTATTGGGCATAAGACACAAAATATCATCAACATATCTGAACCAATTTACTCTATTAGGGAGGATTGTGTTAAGCAACCTTGATTCAAAAAATTCCATGTATAGGTTACTAAGAACAGGTGAAAGAGGATTTCCCATTGCCATACCAAACTTCTGAGTGTAAAACTTATCATTAAATACAAATTTTGCATCAACAATACAAAGTTTAATAAGTTTAATGACGGTAGGAACAGGTAATGGTAAATCATAATTAACGAGTTCTTCAGATAAGAAACTTAATAAATCATCAACAGGAACTTTCGTAAACAAGGAAGTAACATCAAAACTAACCATGTTAAAATCATTTAAGTCAGTCAAGGAGCTTAATTTATCAACTAAATCTAAGTTGCTTTTAACATTGAAGTTAGAAATTTTACCAACAATACGGCTCAAAATGTCAACAAGCCATTTGGATAATTTATACGAAACTGATCCTATGGAGCTAATAATTGGTCTGATTGGATTACCTGGTTTGTGTGTTTTTATTAGTCCATACATGTAAGGTAAAGATGGATTAGTGGAAGTAAATTGTTTAATTAATTCATCTTTGCCTTTCAGTATAAGATTTATTGTTTTATTGAAATTGCTGTTAACGGTTTCAAAGGGATTCTTTCTAAGCTTAGAATAGGTTTCAGTATCATCTAAGAGATTATTAATTTTTTCTTGGTAATCATTATCTTTCATAATTACTATTGCATTTATTTTATCTGATTTGGTAAGGCGCAATTTATTATTATTATTATTATTATTATTATTATTATTATTATTATATATATATATATATATATATATATATATATATATATATATATATATATATATATATATATATATATATATATATGTATATATATATATATATATATATATATATATATATATATATATATATATATATATATGTCGTGCCGAATATGTAAAACTGGTCAATTAGCAAGAACTCATTTAAAATTAAGTCCTTTCTAAAATATACTCTTATACGTTTAAAGATATATTTTTTTCATTATTTTTTTTTTTATTATTAACACACTGGCCGATTCCCACCAAGGCAGGGTGGCCCGAAAAAGAAAAACTTTCACCATCATTCACTCCATCACTGTCTTGCCAGAAGGGTGCTTTACACTACAGTTTTTAAACTGCAACATTAACACCCCTCCTTCAGAGTGCAGGCACTGTACTTCCCATCTCCAGGACTCAAGTCCGGCCTGCCGGTTTCCCTGAATCCCTTCATAAATGTTACTTTGCTCACACTCCAACAGCACGTCAAGTATTAAAAACCATTTGTCTCCATTCACTCCTATCAAACACGCTCACGCATGCCTACTGGAAGTCCAAGCCCCTCGCACACAAAACCTCCTTTACCCCCTCCCTCCAACCTTTCCTAGGCCGACCCCTACCCCGCCTTCCTTCCACTACAGACTGATACACTCTTGAAGTCATTCTGTTTCGCTCCATTCTCTCTACATGTCCGAACCACCTCAACAACCCTTCCTCAGCCCTCTGGACAACAGTTTTGATAATCCCGCACCTCCTCCTAACTTCCAAACTACGAATTCTCTGCATTATATTCACACCACACATTGCCCTCAGACATGACATCTCCACTGCCTCCAGCCTTCTCCTCGCTGCAACATTCATCACCCATGCTTCACACCCATATAAGAGTGTTGGTAAAACTATACTCTCATACATTCCCCTCTTTGCCTCCAAGGACAAAGTTCTTTATCTCCACAGACTCCTAAGTACACCACTCACCCTTTTCCCCTCATCAATTCTATGATTCACCTCATCCTTCATAGACCCATCCGCTGACACGTCCACTCCCAAATATCTGAATACATTCACCTCCTCCATACTCTCTCCCTCCAATCTGATATCCAATCTTTCATCACCTAATATTTTTGTTATCCTCATAACCTTACTCTTTCCTGTATTCACTTTTAATTTTCTTCTCTTGCACACCCTACCAAATTCATCCACCAATCTCTGCAACTTCTCTTCAGAATCTCCCAAGAGCACAGTGTCATCAGCAAAGAGCAACTGTGACAACTCCCACTTTATGTGTGATTCTTTATCTTTTAACTCCACGCCTCTTGTCAAGACCCTCGCATTTACTTCTCTTACAACCCCATCTATAAATATATTAAACAACCACGGTGACATCACACATCCTTGTCTAAGGCCTACTTTTACTGGGAAATAATTTCCCTCTTTCCTATGTACTCTAACTTGAGCCTCACTATCCTCGTAAAAACGCTTCACTGCTTTCAGTAACCTACCTCCTACACCATACACCTGCAACATCTGCCACATTGCCCCCCTATCCACCCTGTCATACGCCTTTTCCAAATCCGTAAATGCCTCAAAGACCTCTTTAGCCTTATCTAAATACTGTTCACTTATATGTTTCACTGTAAACACCTGGTCCACACACCCCCCTACCTTTCCTAAAGCCTCCTTGTTCATCTGCTATCCTATTCTCAGTCTTACTTTTAATTCTTTCAATAATAACTCTACCATACACTTTACCAGGTATACTCAACAGACTTATCCCCCTATAATTTTTGCACTCTCTTTTGTCCCCTTTGCCTTTATACAAAGGAACTATGCATGCTCTCTGCCAATCCCTAGGTACCTTACCCTCTTCCATAAATTTATTAAATAATTGCACCAACCACTCCAAAACTATATCCCCACCTGCTTTTAACATTTCTATCTTTATCCCATCAATCCCGGCTGCCTTACCCCCTTTCATTTTACCTACTGCCTCACGAACTTCCCCCACACTCACAATTGGCTCTTCCTCACTCCTACAAGATGTTATTCCTTCTTTCCCTATACACGAAATCACAGCTTCCCTATCTTCATCAACATTTAACAATTCCTCAAAATATTCCCTCCATCTTCCCAATACCTCTAACTCTCCATTTAATAACTCTCCTCTCCTATTTTTAACTGACAAATCCATTTGTTCTCTAGGCTTCCTTAACTTGTTAATCTCACTCCAAAACTTTTTCTTATTTTCAACAAAATTTGTTGATAACATCTCACCCACTCTCTCATTTGCTCTCTTTTTACATTGCTTCACCACTCTCTTAACCTCTCTCTTTTTCTCCATATACTCTTCCCTCCTTGCATCACTTCTACTTTGTAAAAACTTCTCATATTCTAACTTTTTCTCCCTTACTACTCTTTACATCATCATTCCACCAATCGCTCCTCTTCCCTCCCGCACCCACTTTCCTGTAACCACAAACTTCTGCTGAACACTCTAACACTACATTTTTAAACCTACCCCATACCTCTTCGACCCCATTGCCTATGCTCTCATTAGCCCATCTATCCTCCAATAGCTGTTTATATCTTTCCCTAACTGCCTCCTCTTTTAGTTTATAAACCTTCACCTCTCTCTTCCCTGATGCTTCTATTCTCCTTGTATCCCATCTACCTTTTACTCTCAGTGTAGCTACAACTAGAAAGTGATCTGATATATCTGTGGCCCCTCTATAAACATGTACATCCTGAAGTCTACTCAACAGTCTTTTATCTACCAATACATAATCCAACAAACTACTGTCATTTCGCCCTACATCATATCTTGTATACTTATTTATCCTCTTTTTCTTAAAATATGTATTACCTATAACTAAACCCCTTTCTATACAAAGTTCAATCAAAGGGCTCCCATTATCATTTACACCTGGCACCCCAAACTTACCTACCACACCCTCTCTAAAAGTTTCTCCTTCTTTAGCATTCAGGTCCCCTACCACAATTACTCTCTCACTTGGTTCAAAGGCTCCTATACATTCACTTAACATCTCCCAAAATCTCTCTCTCTCCTCTGCATTCCTCTCTTCTCCAGGTGCATACACGCTTATTATGACCCACTTCTCGCATCCAACCTTTATTTTAATCCACATAATTCTTGCATTTACACATTCATATTCTCTTTTCTCCTTCCATAACTGATCATTCAACATTACTGCTACCCCTTCCTTTGCTCTAACTCTCTCAGATACTCAAGATTTAATCCCATTTATTTCCCCCCACCGAAACTCCCCTAACCCCTTCAGCTTTGTTTCGCTTAGGGCCAGGACATCCAACTTCTTTTCATTCATAACATCAGCAATCATCTGTTTCTTGTCATCTGCACTACATCCACGCACATTCAAGCATCCCAGTTTTATAAAGTTTTTCTTCTTCTCTTTTTTAGTAAATGTCTACAGGAGAAGGGGTTACTAGCCCATTGCTCCCGGCATTTTAGTCGCCTCATACGACACGCATGGCTTACGGAGGAAAGATTCTTTTCCACTTCCCCATGGACAATAGAAGAAATAAAGAAGAACAAGAGCTATGTAGAAAAAGATGAAAAACCTAGATGTATGTATATATATATATGCATGTGCGTGTCTGTGAAGTGTGACCAAAGTGTAAGTAGGAGTAGCAAGATATCCCTGTTATCTAGCGTGTTTGTGAGACAGAAAAAGACACCAGCAATCCTACCATCATGCAAAACAGTTACAGGTTTCTGTTTCACAGTCATCTGGCAGGATGGTAGTACTTCCCTGGGTGGTTGCTGTCTACCAACCTACTACCTACTACTTGTGTATGCAATAATTTCGCAAAAATCATCGTAAACCTAACGAAAAAAATATATTTCATTGTGTTTGTTTAGTATTAAATTACTGTAATCGTATTTAAAATATATTTAGTAGGATTAGGCTAAAATAAATTGCGCTTCATATAACAAGGTTAGGTAAGTTTTCTAAGATTCTTTTGGTGCAAAATTAAAATTTATTACATTAACATTATTGAAAAAATATATCTTCAAACGTCTAAGAGAAATTTTCAGAAAGGACTTAATTTTAGATGAGTTCTTGCTAATTGACCAGTTTTACATATTCGGGACGACATATATATATATATATATATATATATATATATATATATATATATATATATATATATATATATATATATATATATGTCGTGCCGAATAGGCAGAATTTGCGATCTTGGCTTAAATAGCAACGCTGTTCTTGCCATATAGGACAAGTGTAAATTTGTGTATTCAATAATTTCGCCAAAATCATTCTGAACCTAACGAAAAAAATATATTTCACTGTATTTGTTTAGTATTAAATTATTGTAAACAAATCTAAAATATATTTAGTTGGGTTAGACTAAAATAAATTGTTCTTGTTATAATAAGGTTAGGTAAGTTTTCTAAGTTCCTTTTGGTGCAAAATTATAAATTTTTACATCAACATTAATGAAAAAAATATATGTTTAAACATATAAGAGAAAATTTTAGAAAGGACTTAATTTTAAATGAGTTCTTGCTAATTGACCAGTTTTACATATTCGGCACAACATATATATATATATATATATATATATATATATATATATATATATATATATATATATATATATATATATATATATATATATATATATATATATATGCCAACACAATGCTCTCCAATGCTTCAGGAAAGAACAAAGCTCGTCTCCTGGCAGTGAAGGCACCACACTCAGGAGATTTCCTGTTAGCTGTTCCCAATTCCTCCCTGGGCACCCGTCTCGATCCACAGGCCATTCGGATTGGTGTTGCTTTTCGCCTAGCCGCCCCCATCCTCACCGAACATAGGTGTATTTGCGGCAGGGCGACAGCTGATCAATTCGGACTCCATGGTCTCGTGTGTCACACAGCAGAAGGGAAGTATGCCAGACATGAGGAGATCAATGACATAATAAAGAGAAGCCTCGCCACAGCCCGTTGCCCAGCTCAACGGGAACCCCAAGTACAGAGGTCTGATGGAAGTCAAAAGCGTCCTGATGGAGCCACTATGCTTCCCTGGAAGGATGGAAAGCAGATTGCCTGGGACTACACCTGTGCTGCCACATTGGCAGACACCTACTTGCCATACTTTGTAGTGGAAGGGGGTGGAGCTGCCAGCCACAGGGAGACCCAGAAGATCCGAAAATATGAAGACCTTCCCCCTTGCTATAACTTCATTCCAATAGGGTCGGAGACCCTTGGAGCATGGGGCAAGTGTGCTCTAAAGTTCCTCAAAGAGCTGGGTGAAAAGCTCATCACAGAAACCAAGGACCACAGGGCGACCAGCTTCCTCTTTCAGAGACTCAGTGTTGCGATCCAGAGAGGAAATGCCTGCAGCATTCTGGGCACGCGGCCCACCGCCGGGGAGCTGGACGAAGTATTCAAGATGTAGCTCTGAGTTACCTATGTTGTTTTACTTTGTATCATATTTTTGTGAATGTTTCGTCAATGTATTTTGTCTTTAAATAAAATATATATACATAATATGGGGGGTGGTAGGAGAAAATTATCAAACAGCTTCAGGGAGAATCTTCAATTTTCCCTGAAGCAAGTTTATATATATATATATATATATATATATATATATATATATATATATATATATATATATATATATATATATATATATATATATATATATATATATATATATATGTATATATATATATATATATATATATATTGGAATAATAATTTTTTCAAAGTAATATTCCTGCACATTAATCAGATGAACTTTTGCCTCAAAGAAAAGAAATGACCTTTCATTTCAATATCTTTTTAGAAAATTTCACCCCTAAAAGAAAACAAGTAACTTGAATGCATATTGCATATAATAGTAATAAAACATAAAACAGTTTTCAACATCATTGTTAACATGTTTGTACATAATTTTTTTTATTACTACTTATTGCTTAGAATAAACCGAAATTTCAGTTAATTTTTTTTTCTGCAGGCAGCATACAGTTCCTGTGGACAGCTCCTGCTTCCAGTGATTTTTCAATGAGTTCAGTGCTTTTCTGAAAGGTTTCAATACTTCTGACAAAATCTTGAAGTCATTGTCATCGTACATCTGATCAGTAAATCAACAATCTGCCCAGGTGTATGAAATGAATCTGCAAATCTTCTTGAATTCCACCTCACATTGCTGATGTTTGAAGTTTTCTGAAAGTTAATCAGACGAAGGTGCCCTTTTCCTTTAAAGAATCTAAACACAGCCTGGTTGATCAGATCCTGATCAATCAAGGTGTTGCCGTTTAGCGCCCCACCAATTACGAGCTCTGCTGCTCACTACTGCCCCACCCTCATCCCCCATGCATCCATGCTGTCCTTCACCTGTTACACCACAGCAGGCGCCCTCCCGCCCCCAAGATGTCAGTAATGTCACAAGAAGCCCCGGATTCCCAGGAATCTTCACGACAGAGCCAAAGCCGCCGTTCACGAGGCATCTGCCAGGTGTGCTACAAGGAATGTGCACTCAGTCCCTCAACTGGCAACTTACATGCACACAATGGATATCTAGGCTCCAGGAGAGCTCCAAATGAGAACAACCAACAGCACCTCCAGGCATACAGTGCTGACAGCTACCGTGACTTCACCTCTACAGAGGAACTCAAATTTGCAATCAAATTAACATCCACCAGGACACTTCAACATATCCCCAAAGCAGCTCGCCCTCAAGCCGCTAGCAAATTTACTGACCTTCTGAAGAAAGTCAACAATGCTCCTTCAAACAACACATCGTGGCACAACCTGCTGCTGTTTTGGCAATGCTTGTTTGGCTATCCCACCAAGGAGGTACAAGTCACTAGCAACACATGTTATTAGGGAAATATATGCATTCCCGAGGGATGACAACCTCGCCGTCTCCCTCCTAGGGCAACAAACACCCGCCGGGCAAATGCCAACAACAGGATACCCGACGCCTCAAAAATCAGAGCCCAAACTAACAAAAAAAATATAAGAGGGTTATACTATTGAAGCACTGAGGCTTATAACCAGTGAGGATACCATCGCTCCTAAGGACGTCAGTACGGCACAAGCTCTGAAGGACAAACATCCACCCAGGGCTCCCAGATATTGCAGCAGGCGAAGAACATCTAACCTTACAGGATGCTGATGTGTATAAAGCTGATATGTCATTTCCACAGGACTCAGCAGGAGGTTTCACCGGTTCAAGGCCTCAACACTTAAAACAAATACTCAATCCAGCACTTGGTGATTTTTCAGAGAGGCTGTTATCTGAACTCACCAAATTTTCCAACCTGTGCCTGGCTGGCAGTGTCCCAGGGGCCATTAGACCTCTTTTCTTTGTTGCCTCATTGTGTGCCCTCTGGAAAAAGGATGGAGGAATCAAGCCCATTGCAGTGGGTAACATCCTTCGGCGCCTAGTCGCCAAAGCTGCAGTAAGAAGGGTGAGTCAAACGGCTGCTGCAATGCTGAAACCAGCACAGCTCGGTTTTGGTGCTCAACAAGGCTGTGAAGCAGCTGCCCACGCAGCACGAGTATACATCAACAACATGTCCGATGAAAAAGCCTTGATCACATTGGACTTTGCCAACGCTTTCAACTCAGTCAGAAGGGATGCTGCTCTCCAAGCAGTTTATAGAAGCTTCCCTTCCCTCTATCCCTTCATTGAATCGTGTTATAGTGTGACTTCCAAACTATTGTTTGAGGACCATGAAAGTGACAGAAGCACTCTCCAGTGAGCTCAATATCTGGTTCCTGGATGATGGTACCCTAGCTGGCACAACAGAATCTCTCCTAGAGGACATCAGTAAAATTAAAGACATGGGAGAAAGCCTGGGCCTTTCTTAAACCCCACCAAATGTGAAATAGTTTCTACCAATCGACAGATGATCCAGACTATTAGTGCTGTTTTACCAGGAGAACCAGCCAATGATCCAGCCAATAGCACTCTCCTTGGCACTCCTCTTGGTTCCAATGCCATCGATCTGATCCTAGAAAAAAAAGTCTCAGACCTCTGGACAATGGAAGGCAGGATGAAAGACATTGATACACATGATGCCTTCTACCTACTCACCAGGTGCCTGTAAATCCAAAAACTTACCTACTTTCTGAGATGCTCTCCAGCCTTCAGAAGTCCGAAACTCAAGGAATATAACTCTCCTTAAGACCATGCTAGAAAGTGTATTGAATCTTTCCCTTCAAGATGGACAGTGGTTGCATGAGTCACTTCCGGTCAGGCTTGGGGGGCTGGGAGTATGCAGATCCTCCCAGATTGCTCTACCAGCTTTCCTAACGTCTTCCGTAGCACAAAACGAGTTAATAAGACAATTTCTTCCTGATAACCTCAGTTACTCGGCAAAAATACAGGACCCTAGCTATGCCAGTGCCATCACTGAATGGGAGACTCTTGCTGCTCCAGCACCAAACCCTAGTGTGCAGCACTGGCTCACAAACAGTCATGCTGGGATGGCCCAATCGCTGAAAAGGTGCTTGCCAGCATGCTCAGGGCTGTAACATCAGACAGGGAGACTGCCCATCTCCAGGCTGTGAGCGCACCTCACTCCCAGGGACTTCCTCCAAACAGTTCCCATATCGGCAATGGGAACGTGCCTCGACCCTAAGACCCTCCGTATTGCATTGGCTCTGCGCCTTGCTGCCCCAATTCATGCATAATATACGTGTATATGCGGCGAAGCACAAGCAGACCAATACGGTCTACATGGTCTTAACTGTTCCAAAACCAAGGGCTGGCATGCAAGACACAATGGGGTCAACAACATCTTAAAGAGAACTCTTGCTACAACTGAATGCTCAGTCGAGAAGGAGCCCCGATCACTAGCAGCCAACAATATCCACAACCCAGCAAACTGCCCCGATGGGATCATCATCTGTCCTTGGAAGGATGGCAAGCTCTTAGCACGAGACTGTACCTGTGTGTCCACACTGGCTGACACCTATATCCATCACAGTTTTGGGCGACAGGGAGGAGCTGCTGACCACAGGGAGGAGTACAAGATCAGCAAGTACAGGGACCTAAGCCAACAGTATCAATTTGTCCCAGTGGGATCAGAGAACTTGGGATCATGGGGAAAACATGCCACACGTTTCCTTAAAGAACTGGGTTCCAGATTCATTGACACCACCAGGGACCCAAGGGCAGCCACTTTCATGTTACAGCGTCTCAGCGTGGCCATCCAGAGGGGAAATGCACCCTGCATACTGGGCTAGCATCCGGCTTCAGAGGTGCTGGAGGAAACTCGTAACCTTTGATATATTGTACCAATGTATTCATGTCTGTGTTTTCTATCAATGTATTCTGTCTATTAATAAAGCACACATATAACATAAAAATTATAGGGGGTGGTAGGAGAAGAAAATATTCAAACAGCTCCGGCAAGAACCTTGAGTTTTCCATGAGGTACATTTACTGTCTTCTCTGAGGATGAGGGTCCCCAGTAAAGTTCTGGAGGTGTTACATCCCTATATATATATATATATATATATATATATATATATATATATATATATATATATATATTCGGCCAATTGCAGTAGGCAACACGTTACGCCGCCACGTATCCAAAGCTGCTGTCCGAAGTATTCGTGCACAGGCAGCCATGATGCTTCAACCAAACCAGCTTGGCTTTGGGGGTCTCTCAAGGAAGTGAAGCAGCGGCTCATGCAACAAGGGCGTATATCAACAACCTGCCTGAGGACAATACAGTGGTAAAATTAGATTTCAAGAATGCATTCAATCTCCTGAAAAGAGACGTGGTATTAGCAGCAGTACAAGAACATTTCCCTGGTCTTTTCTCTTTTGTTGCAGCTGGGTATAGCAAGGAATCAATGCTTCTCTTTGGAGAACATGAAATCACATCATCGGAGGGTGTCCAACAAGGAGATCCCCTTGCACCATTTCTCTTCTGTATAGCAGTTAGGGAAATCACAGTCAGACTGACCAGCGAGCTAAGCATCTGGTTCTTAGATGATGCCACACTAGCAGGTACAAAGGAGTCCCTCCTGCATGATCTTACACAGGTAATGACATGGGGACAGGTAATGGGTCTCATCCTGAATCCATCCAAATGAGAAATCATCTGTCAATCAACAAGTGATAAATGCAGTGAGATCAAAACTACTAGGAGCAGCAGTCATTGCCCCCACAAACAGTGTCTTGCTAGGGGCTCCTCTGGGAAGCAATGCCATTGACACAATTCTCAGGAAGAAATTGGAAGAGTTAAGGAGAATGGAACAACGAATAGGCAATCTGGACACCCACGATGCCTTGTACCTTCTCACAAAGTGCTTGAGTCTGCCCAGGTTGACATATTTCCTAAAATGTGCACATTCATATGATAACCCTATACTGCACGAATATGACAGTATCCTGACGCAGATTTTTATGAAAGTACTTAACCTTACTCTAGAAGACGGGCAGTGGAACCAAGCTACACTTCCAGTCAGACTAGGAGGCATTGGTGTCCGCAAGTCATCACAGATTGCGCTACCTGCTTTTCTGTCCTCATGTATTGCATCCAGAGGGCTTGTAGCAGCGATTCTCCCTGAACATCTTAGGGACAAGATTGGAGTCCAGGACCAAAAGTTCATTGACGGAGCCATGATCTGGGATAATCTAATGGGCTCTGAAACCAGACCTGCTCCTCCCAACAACAATCGCACTGGGATGGTCCAATAGTGGAAAATATAGCCTCAACAATGCTTCAGTGTGTGTCAGGGAAGGATAGAGCCCGCCTCCTGGCAGTGAGAGCAACTCATGCAGGGGATTTTTTTGTTGCCTGTTTCCAACTCCAGCCTTGACACACGCCTCGACCCACAGACCATCCGCATCGGTGTTGCCCTTCGACTTGCCATCCCTATTCTCACCGAACACAGGTGTATTTGTGGCAGTGAAGCAGCAGACCGATTCGGGTACCATGGTCTTGTGTGCCGTAAATCCGAGGGAAAGATTGCAAGACATGAGGAGGTTAATAACATTATCAAGAGGAGCCTCACAACAGTCGGATGCCCAGCAGTAAGGGAGCCACCCCAGCTATGCAGATCTGATGGCAGCCAGAAGTTTCCAGATGATATCACCCTTGAAGCCTGGACAGACAGGAAGCAGGTGGTGTGGGACTATACATGTGCATCTAACTTGGCTGATACCTCTCTCCAATACACCATGGAGATATATATATACATATATATATATATATATCGTAAGGGTTCTTAAATGGAGATATCGTAGGTTGAAAGTAGACACACTTGTAGGATGGTAAATATATTGTCAGACTGAGATGAGAGATGGAGCCCGGTGCCAAGCCTGTTCACGTTTTGTAGGTCTGCCGCCGAGTGAGGGCGGGACAAAGGGATCACTGCCCATGTGTATCCCTATGACGTCACACCAAGCCAAAGGCCTACGAGGGATCTCGTGTCTAAAGCACAGGGATGATACTAATATGCTATGCTATATAATACTGGGAATACAGGGATCAGCAACTATGCTGACAGCTCGGTCATGTTACGTATGTCGTCCCGACATACACTACTATACTATAGGCTGAACAGGCAGGCGGATCTGGGCTGATTCTATACAATAACAAATTCATATATAACTTAGAACTAATGGATGGTACAACATGATTTTGACGTAATGGGTGTTAACGTAATCATTACAAACTATAAGAACAAATCATTATACAATATGGATGGAATTGATCGATCGATCTGTATTCATGCACTCTACGGATTCTGAGGAAGAATAATTATATACAAAGAAGTGTTTAACAGAAAGGCAGATTCGGTGCACACAAATCTAGACTGTTAATTCTCAGAATACGGAGGGAACGTGAACACGAAAATTTCTGACAAACTGATCAGCTAATAATAAAACACACAGTTGACACTTTCATTCATCTCGGACATCTAATTATACAGACTATGTACATTTAAACCCAATTCTGCAAGGGTAGGTTTACATATGCAGAATGGTTATCATCTCTGGGAGGGTCGAATTCCTCTGCAATGGCTAACACATGCCTTGACTGAGAGAGATCTGAAGGAATATCTACAAAAGATACTTGCGGGTTTCTCATTACTTGTCGAGTACGCAAGGAGTAACGACATTCAGGTTGAGTATCTGACTGAGTATCTGAGGTAGAGAGTACAGGATCAGGAGGATTGTCAGAGTCTGTCTCATTAGTCTGGGTAGCAATATCCTCAACATCGCATACTAATTTCATATGATCTAAATGCGATTCTTTGTATTTGCCAGTACTAATTTCTCTAACCTTATACTTATTTCCAGTGATATGTTCAACTACTCGATAAGGTCCGACAAACTTTTGATCAAGCTTTGGCATTGCAGACGTTTTGTTAAAGTTAATCAGCATAACTCTCGAACCTACTTTGATTTTAGATGGCTTTGCTCGAGTGTTTGCGACTCTTGTAAATTCTGCTGTTGATTTATGAAGTGTTTCACGGATTCTTCTAAAAACACTTTGAGCTAAGCTGGTACGAGTTGCTACGAAATCATCAGGGTTGTAATTAGGTTTCGGAGTAGAATATAACAACTCATAGGGTAAACGCTTGTCTACACCATACAATGCATAATGTGGAGTATCACCTATGGAAGCATTGTAAGCAGAATTTATGGCACACTGGACATCTGGTATAACTTCATCCCAAGTTTCACTATTGGGGTTGATAGTGGCTCTCAGAACATCAAGTACTTTCTTATTTGTTCTTTCGGCTAACCCATTGCTGGCAGGATGATGAGGAACAATGGTGGATTTAGAGATCTTGTATAAAGTACACAAATTTTCAAGAACCTCATTACAGAATTCACCTCCATTATCTGTTACTAAGGACTTTGGGGTGGTATGCCTGCAGATAATGCGTTCTTTAAACGCTTTAGCTACTGTCTCTGCAGTCTTATCTGCAATAGGAACTAGCTCACAATATCTGGTGAAATGGTCTACCATAACACACAGATGTTTGTTGCCTTGGAGGGAACATTTAAAATTAGTTAACAAATCAAGGGCAACTCTTTCCCACGGTTCGCTAGTGGTTGGGTACACTTGGATTGGGTTAGGACCATTGACATTTCCTTTATGCTGCATACAGACACTACATTTCTTAACATACTCGGAAATGTCAGTTGCCATACGTGGCCAAAAGTATTTCATTCTGGCTTGTTTCACCGAACGATCCATACCAGGGTGTGCAACACCTGGTGCATCATGAACTAGCTGTAGAGCTACGTTCACTAGTGACTGTGGAATTACTAACTGGTAAACTCTTCTGCTTGGAGTACCCAACTCGGCTGTTCGATACAGTAATTCCTGACTCATTACAAAGTCACTAATGGGTGCTGGTGGCTTTACAGTAAGAATGGGATCTTCCTGGAGAAGGAATCGAATCACACCAGACCACATGGGATCTATTCTTTGTGCAGTTTTGACATCCTCGACAGTAAATGGAGGATCTGCAGTAACTACACTAACGTGTCGCGATAAAGCATCTGCGACTACATTTGACTTGCCAGGTAAATGTTCAAAAGTGGGATTGAACTCTTGGATAGTCAAGGACCATCTGGCTAACCTTCCAGTAGGCTGTTTGTTCTGGAATAAAGGTATCAGTGGCGCATGATCTGTCAAGACATGAACAGGGTACTGGTAAATGATGTCTCGGAAGTGCTTTAAAGACCACACTATTGCTAAAGCTTCTTGCTCCGTTACTGTATAATTACGTTCAGCCTTCGTAAGGACTCGGCTAGCAAATGCAACTGCGTTGTACTTGCTATCAGTCTTCTGAGCTAGTACGGCACCTATGCCAATGGAACTAGCATCAGTTGTCAGATAGAAGGGCTTAGAAAAATCTGGGAATTTCAAAATGGGAGCAGATGTTAGCTTTTCTTTTAGAGTTTGGAATGCTGTTTCTTGACGGAAGGTCCAACTAAAAGGAGCATCTTTCTTAAGCAACTCAGTTAGAGGAGCAGCTATGGAAGAAAAATTAGCAATGAAAGATCTATAAAAACCTGCTAAGCCCACAAAGGATCTTACGGCATCAGCGGTTTTGGGAGTTGGAAAATTTAGTACTGCTGTTACTTTACTTTGGTCAGTCGTAACCCCTCTAGGAGTGACTACGTGACCAAGAAACTTAATTTCTGATCTGAAAAATTGGCATTTAGACAGTTTGATCTTTAAATTTGCTTCTTCAAGCTTTCCAAGTACTGTATCAAGTCTTTTCAGATGTGTGTCCACGTCTTCGGACATGACGATTACGTCGTCTAAGTACACCATAAGTGCTTTACCTATCAGACCTCTAAAGATATTGGTCATGAGTCTAGAGAACGTGATAGGAGACGATCGTAATCCAAACGCCATACGGAGGAAATGATAATGACCTGTGGGAGTGGAGAAAGCTGTTAACTCTTGGCTGTCCTCGTGAAGAGGGACTTGCCAAAACCCTTGTAACAAGTCTAGGGTCGAGAAGACTTTGTTATCTCCGATATTGCGTAAAAGGTCACCTAGTACAGGAAGTGGGAAACGATCTGGAATGGTTTTCGCGTTTAACTTCCTAAAGTCAATCACCGGGCGCCAAGTGCCATCCTTCTTAGGCACTAGGATCAAGGGCGCATTCCAGGGTGAATTGCTATGTGCAATAACTCCATCATTGAGCATTTGATTGATCAGTTCCTCTGCGACAGCAACTTGTGAATGAGGCATTCTGTACGCAGGTATGTAAATAGGTCTAGTACCAGGTTCAAGTGGAATACGATGGGACAATAAGTTCGTTATACCCATCTTCTCACCTGGTAAGGCAATAGCTTTACGACGTTTGTTCAACAGAGTCAACAAACGCTTGACTTCGTCTGGGAAGTCAGTAGGAGCTAAGTCTTTCTCCTCAACTGGTGAAACAGATTGATCCGGAGAAGTGGATGAGGTCTCCCCGGTAGAAATAGCACCGACCCACTGGTCAGGTGACACGTCATCCTGTACTTGAACAGGGTAAGGATAGTGAACTAGGTCAACGAGGTTGGTATTTGCTCTGAGACGAACACTGTGACCCAAAGTGTTAGCAAGGAGTAAATGGATCTTACTGTCTCTTACAATGTGTAAGGAAGGTTCAACAAATAAACCTTTGACCTTGCAGGAATCACTGTCAACTAGGACGGTATCACCATCTGGAACATTAGGAACAACAACAGACACTCTAGTGAGAGCACTAGCCGCAACAGAGACGTCTTTCTGCAAACGGCATGTGACATCAACAAGAGATGGCATTACTAGTTCCAAGTAATCGTTTTCTGACAAGGCATCCCCTGTGGAGAAACTACTACTCGAACTAGCAGTCATTGCAGGGATAGGCTGTGCACTCAAGGCAGTCTGAGTGTCCTCGGACACTTGAGGCAACGGAACACTATCCTGCAAGTCTGAAGGTATAGGTGGAACACTAATGGGAGTGACAGAATTACCAGTGCCTGACCGCTTGGGTACGCTACTGGAAATTGCATTGGCTTGTAAGGACTTAATGCGTACATCATACTCTGCAGCAGTATGACAGATTTCTGATCCAAGCTGGTAACCCCAGAATGGAACGATTAAGTCATCTATTTGGGCATGCCATCGGTACGGGTCGAGCACAATGCGTAAGTCTCGCATGGAAGCAAATCCCAGAAGAAGGTCACCAGGGAAAGCAATCTGGTCGACAACAAGAAAAACAGCAGTAAAGTCTCTGCCTTGGATAGTAAAGGTGAGTGAAGTCTGACCTCGGACTCGCAGAAGAGAACCAGCTACTCCACCAAGGAAGGTTACAGTAGTTGGTTCAACGAGGAGGATACGTCGTAACCGCTTCTCTTTAAACAAGCTAGACCTAATGATATTAACTTGCGCACCAGAGTCCATGAACACATGAACGGGCGCATTATGGACAGAAGCTTGTACTAATGGACCAATCGTTGCATTAGAACTCATATGCAAACAGGAAGTTGAGTTATCATCGGATAAAGCATCTTCTACTTCATCCCCAAATTCCTCTACGTCAGAGACGTGTGAAGCCACATCATCAGCAGGATTGTCATTCTCGAGACTGCTTAAGGCTTCAAAGGAATTGTGAACGGGGATGGCGTACTCATTATCACTTACCGTCACCATTGGGCGGTTTGACTGGGGCGCTCTAATTCCCCCGAATTGGAAGAATGAGCCTGGTTCTGATTAGACTGTGAACCACGACGTCTGTTTCCTCTCCTGGCTCTGCGGTTGGAACGGCCATGGAAAGATCTAGAGTACCGCATATTGTAGAGCGCATTGCACTCAGATGTATCATGTCCATGAATTCTATGATGAGTACAGTAGGGAAGATCTGACTGGTACTCATCATCAGTACGACGCTTCTTAGGGTAACTGGCATAACAATTACTAGCGATATGGCCACGGAAACCACAATTGTAGCAAATTATTTGACTGTGGTTACTGTACGTACTATGGGTGTTACGGGAATGATAGCTCTTAACACTTGCTTTGGATGATGAGCGTGAGTGATTGCGGTTGGGAGGTTTGGTAGTAGCACAAACTAAAGGAGGTACAGGATTGGACAAGGTGTTTGGCATAGACCTACGATAAGGGAAGGATCCCTCGGGACACAAATTTCGTACATGGATTAGAGCTTTAAGCGGTCCCATATTAGCATCTAGCGGACTTGAATTGTACACATACTTAGATGTCGGTGGCATTAGTTGTTTAACGACTCCAAAGGCAGCTAATCTGGCAAACCCATCAAGGGCTGGTTTATCACTATCGTTAAGATATCTTGAATTTCGGCCTGCTTTAACAAATGAGGACATTAGGTTATTGAGACGAAGAGCAAACTCCTCTAATGACTCTTCTGGTCTCGGGGCTGTGCAAACTAATTCTTTGAGAACAACGAACGGATCGGTTTCTCGCACTGGTTCAAGATAATTGCGAATTAACTGTTCATAATCTTGCCACCTGGTCAGATCTTGGAAGTCCTTCATACGAATTAATTTAAATACATTTGAGGCAGCTGAAGAACGGGCTAGACTCTCCTTTCCGATACTTATTAAAAGACTCTCAGATGGGGGACCATCAACTGAAGCGTCAGCTCTGGCTCTAACTGCAGTAAACCAACCTTCAAGGTTGTCTGGGTCACCATTGAATAATGGCATAGCATCATACGGATCACGAGTGAAGTTACGCAGGCCAGAAGTCTGAGTATGTCTATCGTTTGATACGGAGTTACTCGAATTTTGGGCTGACACATTAATGGTTGTACTAGCAGCAAGTGCTGAGGCATCGCTAGAGAAAACTTGAGACATGTTTGCCAAAATGTAAAAACTAGAATTTAGAGAACAAAGAAAATGATAACTGAGGAACACACAACACAGTGAACTTAAATGGAAGAAAATGCTTAACTATTCTGCATAAGTAATTAAAAATTGACAAGTTACACAGTAAGCAAAGAACTCACACAAGAAAAAAAAAATATGCAACTTAACAAACACTGAAAATCAAGAGAACTTGTACTTTGCTCAAATCTAATTTGCTCAACTTTTACTTTAAATTGAATAAATGGCACAGTGAGTTGTCTTTACTTTCAATGCAACAAGGAAAATACACAATAAAATAATAAAATGGACTCAATAAACTTGTGCAAAAATTAAAACAAACACACAATTCACTGAAATAAAAATTAAAATGACAGACAGAATAAAATACTATGCACAGAACAGAGCATAAGAAACTGCACTGTAAGAAACTGTATTGCACAACACTGCATAAAATTTTCTGCAAGAAAAACTTTAATAGCAACACAATATTTGCACAAGAATTATTGCAAAATGAGTCTGTGTGCAATAATTAAAATTATAACACACAAGAAAAGAAATATATCAAGGAATGAACACTTTAACTCTTAACTGCACTTAAACAACAAGCAAAAGAACAATTTACTTTAGAAGGAGAACTTAAAAATTGCACTAAGAGTGAATTTGTTCAATAAAATATGAAAAATAATAGGTGCTAAAACACACAACAAAAAGAAATACAACACTTACAGTGATGCAGAGCACAAAACATCAACATAAACTCAGTACTAGAATTTTCTTGCAATGAAACTTGATGTTTTTAAAAAAATTTTGTAAACAGATTTCTTGCTGGAGCTTTAAAAATGGCACTATTGTCTGTGGAAATAAGACAAATTAAACACTGGCTGAATGGAAAAATATGAACACAAGAATGTTCAACACACAGGGAACAAACAAAAATACACAATTGCTAGGAAGAAAAAAAAATAACAGACAACACTGAGTTGTGATGCAGAATATGAGGTGAAAAATTTACTGAGTTAATTCACTGGAATTCTGAAGTTTAAACACAAGTTCTATACTGCTCATATGTTGCACACACAACAAAGGAAACACTAAGTACTTACTTCAAGTGTGTATAAAAAGAAACACAACACAACAGATATAAAATAATGCACGAAAATTAACACTGAATTAAGGAGATTAAAAGAAATTTATGCAATCAGTACATGATAACCACTGAGTCTGATCAAGAGTCACTGAATGTCACTAAGAGAAAAATTCACTGGGAACACAAAAGAAATGTCTCAACACTCGCAAATGTCTCTAAAAAAAAAATATTATAGCTGTAACACTTGAAAAAATGAGATTGATGGATTGTTTATATCGTCTTGCTGCTGTCCTCTGCACAGATGATCGTAGAATTGCGCTTAAATCGGCGAGAGACAACACACAGGAGGCTTTTAAAGATGGCGCGCCACACTCTAGCTCTTGACCCCCTATGTGGTCCTTAAAATATGGTGCTACAACCCTTAGCAGAGCACCAAAACACTGATGAGGTAGGTGAGTTGTAATGGCCGACTGTAGTTGGGTTTGTGGGTAAAGGCTGAGCGAGGCGTCTGAGACCGGCAATGGTGCGACACACGTGATCGTGAGTGGCTGGGCTTATGGGTTGAACGTCGTAAGCCTCACTGAGAAAACCCACACTGCCGCGAAGATAATTCTAAGCCGGCTGGCTTAGGAGAAACCCACGAAATACTACAACACCACAAGGATGACAAGGAGCACTCAGAATGCTTGGAACTTGAATCACAAGCGATGAAGACTAGTCACGTGGCTTGCCTGAGTACTGGGGTAAGACACCTGGGTTAGTTGCTAGCTGGCTTATCTTAACCCTTCACACAGAATAGCTTGATAACTTCACACGATGAGCACAGCAGGGGTGGAAGCTGGCTTGGCAGGCAAAATAATTGGATGGAGTAGGCTAGGCTGGACTGGACTCGGGTGTTCTGACTCCCCCACCACAGACTGGAAGCTGGCTTATTTTGCAAACTCGGGTCAACCCCTCGGGAGTAATGCAAAAAAGCAGGAAACACTAATACAAAGAGACTGACCAGTGAATAATGTAGAAGCTGGTAGAGTAGCTGGCTTGAGGTAGCTGGCTGGGTGAATCTCGGTAGTCGGTAGGCCTACTGGTCACACGAAATGGCCGTCTTGCTGGTCGACAACTTTATCTCCAGAAATCGCTGTAATCGTCAGAATTACAGGCTCACCGCTGGCACCATTTATCGTAAGGGTTCTTAAATGGAGATATCGTAGGTTGAAAGTAGACACACTTGTAGGATGGTAAATATATTGTCAGACTGAGATGAGAGATGGAGCCCGGTGCCAAGCCTGTTCACGTTTTGTAGGTCTGCCGCCGAGTGAGACCGGGACAGAGGGATCACTGCCCATGTGTATCCCTATGACGTCACACAAAGCCAAAGGCCTACGAGGGATCTCGTGTCTAAAGCACAGGGATGATACTAATATGCTATGCTATATAATACTGGGAATACAGGGATCAGCAACTATGCTGACATATATATTTATATATTTATATATATATATATATATATATATATTTATATATTTATATATATATATATATTTATATATATATTTATATTTATATTGCATGCATGCATGCGCGCGCAAAACAACCACTCTGAAAGAATAGAGAAATTCCAAGCGCTTTCGTGACTACTCACATTATCATAGTTCCTTGATAATGTGAATAGTCACGAAAGTGCTTGGAATTTCTCTATTCTTTCAGAGTGGTTGTTTTTGCATATTTTGAAATCACCTGTTTACTGTGATCTTATTGCATATATATATATATATATATATATATATATATATATATATATATATATATATATATATATATATATATATATATATATATATATATCCATACATTCTGTGTGTAAACCAAGAACCAACATGGTTTACGCGGGCCAGTTTCGGCAGACATCATCGTGAGTATCCACCGGAGATCACAGAGTTGTGACAAACCTCTGCATCGGACCATTGCTTCTGTATCAGTGAAAGTGCAGTGTGCATGTTGGGATTTGGGAAGTAGCGGTGGTGAGGGGATCCTGGCAGTGGAGGTGTGGAGGAGGTTTTGTTTACATCTGTGACCGGCCGGGGTCGTGGGTTGGGGGAGGAAGTGGCCGCCCACGACACGGTCATTGGATGGTGAACAGAAGAACACCTCGGTTTATAGCGTGAGCATGGTGATTAGTGTGCCAAATGGCGAGGGTTTTTTCTAAATGGAACAATAAGTGTATAACAATCAGCAAAAGTTAGCCAGTGATGTGCGTCTTGAGCGAACACACAGGACCACTCCCTCCCCATCCCCATCCCTGATCCCCTCCCCTCATCCCAGCCTAGGCCCACTGACTTCCTGACTAAAGGTGTTGCCGTTTAGTGCCCCACCAATTACAAGATCCGCCGCTAGCTACTCCCCAACCCTCATCCCCTATGCATCCATACTGTCCTTCACCCGTCACCCCACAGCTGGCGCCCTCCCACCTTCACGATATCAGCAATGTCACATGTAGTCGCAGGTTCCCAGGAATCTTCACGACAGAGCCAAAGCTGTCGTTCACGAGGCATCTGCCGGATGTGCTACAGGGAATGTGCACCCAATCCCACATCTGGTAACATCTGTGCACACAATGGATGTCTAGGCTCCAGGAGAGCTCCAAATGAGAACAACCAACAGCCTCCCCCAGCAGACAGAGCTGACAGCTACCGTCACTTCACCTCTTCAGAGGACCTCAAATCTGCAATCAAATTAACATCCACCAGGACTCTGACACACATCCCCAAAGCAGCTCGCCCTCAAGCTGCTAGCAAATTCACTGACCTTCTGAAGAAAGACAACGATGCTCCTTCAAACAACAGATCCTGGCACAACTTACTGCTGCTTTTTGGCAATGCCTGTTTGGCTGTCCCACCAAGGAGGTACATGTCACTAGCAACACATGTTATTAGGGCAATAAATGCATTCCCAAGGGATGACAACCTCGTCCGTCTCCCCCCTAGGGCGACAAACACCTGACTTACAAATGCCAACAACAGGACACCCGACGCCTCAAAAATCAGAGCCCAAATTAGCAAAAAAATAGAAGAGGGTAATACTATTGGAGCTCTGAGACTTACAACCATTGAGGATACCATCGCTCCCAAGGACGTCAGCACGGCGCAAGCTCTGAAGGACAAACATCCACCCATTGCTCCCAGTACCAACATTGACCTCCCTGACATTGCAGCAGGCGAAGAACATCTAACCTGTGCCTGGCTGGCAGTGTCCCAGAGGCCATCAGACCCCTTTTCTTTGGTGCATCATTGTGTGCCCTCCGGAAAAAGGATGGTGGAATCAGGCCCATTGCAGTGGGTAACACCTATCGGCGCCTAGTCGCCAAGGCTGCAGCAAGAAGGGTGAGTCAAGAAGCTGCTGCAATGCTGAAACCAACTCAGCTCGGTTTCGGCGTTCAACGAGGCTGTGAAGCAGCTGCCCATGCAGCATGAGTATATATCAGAAACATGTCCGATAAAAAAACCTTGGTCAAATTGGACTTTGCCAATGCTTTCAACTCAGTCAGAAGGGATGCTGCTCTCCAAGCAGTTTATAGAAACTTCCCTGCCCTTTATCCCTTCATAGAATCGTGTTATAGTGTGACTTCCAAACTATTGTTTGGGTACCATGAAATTGACTCACGTGAGGGCGTGCAACAGGGGGACCCTCTCGCCCCCTTTCTATTTTGTTTGGTCATCAAGGAAGTCTGTAGTGGAAGGAAGGCGGGGTAGGGGTCGGCCTAGGAAAGGTTGGAGAGAGGGGGTAAAGGAGGTTTTGTGTGCGAGGGGCTTGGACTTCCAACAGGCATGCGTGAGCGTGTTTGATAGGAGTGAATGGAGACAAATGGTTTTTAATACTTGACGTGCTGTTGGAGTGTGAGCAAAGTAACATTTATGAAGGGGTTCAGGGAAACCGGCAGGCCGGACTTGAGTCCTGGAGATGGGAAGTACAGTGCCTGCACTCTGAAGGAGGGGTGTTAATGTTGCAGTTTAAAAACTGTAGTGTAAAGCACCCTTCTGGCAAGACAGTGATGGAATGAATGATGGTTAAAGTTTTTCTTTTTCGGGCCACCCTGCCTTGGTGGGAATCGGCCAGTGTGATAAAAAAAAAAAAAAAAATCAAGGAAGTCACGAAAGCACTCTCCAGCGAGCTCAATATCTGGTTCCTGGACGATGGTACCCTAACTGGCACAACAGAATCTCTCCTAGAGGATATCAGTAAAATTAAAAACATGGGAGAAAGCCTGGGCCTTTCTTTAAACCCCACCAAATGTGAAATAGTTTCTACCAATCAACAGTTGATCCAGAATATTAGTGCGGGTTTACCAGGAGCACGAGCCATTGATCCAGTCAATAGCACTCTCCTTGGTGCTCCTCTTGGGTCCAATGCCATCGATCTGATCCTAGAAAAAAAAGTCTCACACCTCCGGACGATGGAAAGCAGGATGAAAGACATTGACACACACGATGCCTTCTACCTACTCACCAGGTGCCTGTCAATCCCAAAACTTACCTACTTTCTGAGATGCTCCCCAGCCTTCAGCAGTCCAAAACTCAAGGAATATGACTCTCTCCTGAAGACCATACTAGAGAGTGTATTGAATCTTTCCCTTGACGATTGACAGTTGTTGCAAGCCTCACTTCCGGTCAGGCTTGGAGGGCTAGGAGTGCGCAGATCCTCCCAGATTGCTCCATGCACCACTCACCTTTTTTCCTTCATCAATTCTATGGTTAACCTCATCCATCATCCATCCATCTGCTAATGCATCAACTCCCAAATATCTGAAAACATTCTGTTCTTCCATACTCCTCCTCTCCAATTTGATATCCATTTTTTCTTTATCTAAGTCATTTGATACCCTCATCACCTTACTCTTTTCTATGTTCACTTTCAACTTTCTACCTTCACACACTCTCCCAAACTCGTCCACTAACCTTTGCAACTTTTCTTTAGAATCTCCCATAAGCAGAGTATCATCAGCAAAAAGTAACTGTGTCAATTCCCATTTTGTATTTGATTCCCCATAATTTAATCCCACCCCTCTCCTCAACATCCTAGCATTTACTTTTTTTACAACCCCATCTATAAATATATTAAACAACCATGGTGACGTTACACATCCCTGTCTAAGACCTACTTTTACCGGGAAGTAGTCTCCCTTTCTTCAACACACCCTAACCTGAGCCTCACTATCCTCATAAAAACTCTTTACAACATTTAGTAACTTACTACCTATTCCATATACTTGCAACTTCTGCCAAATTGCTCCCCTATCCACTCTATCATATGCCTTTTCTAAATCCATAAAAGCAATGAGAACTTCCCTACCTTTATCTAAATATTGTTCACATATATGATTAAATTTAAACACTTGATCTACACATCCCCTACTCACTCTAAAACCTTCTTGCTCATCTGTAATCCTACATTCTGTCTTGCCTCTAATTCTTTCAATAATAACCGTACCATACACTTTTCCTGGAATACTCAGTAAACTTATTCCTCTATAACTTTTTACAATCTCTTTTGTCCCTCTTCCCTTTATGTAAAGGAATTATATATACTCTCTGCCAATCCCTAGGTACCTTCCCCTCTTTCATACATTTATTAAACAAAAATACGAACCACTCCAACACCATATCCCCCCCCCTGCTTTTAATATTTCTGTCATAATCCCATTAGTTCCAGCTGCTTTACCCCCTTTCATTCTACGTAATGCCTCATGTACCTCCCCCACGCTCACATCCTGCTTCTCTTCACTCCTAAGAGAAGGGTACTATACCTCCATGGCCAGAGCATGAAATTACCGCTTCCCTTTCTTCTTTGATTTGAAAGTTCCTCAAAATATTCCCGCCATCTACCCAACACCTCCATCTCCCCATCTACTAACTCACTTACTCTGTTTTTAACTGACAAATGCATTCGTTCCCTAGGCTTTCTTAACTTATTTATATCACTCCAAAATTTTTTTCTTATTTTCATCAAAATTTCTTGACAGTGCCTCTCCCACTCTACCAGCTGCTCTCCTTTTACACTCTCTCACCAATCTCTTCACCTTTTTTTTACTCTCCATATACTGTGCTCTTTTTATAACATAAGCTGCATTTTTCTCTTTTATCACACCCTTTACTTCATCATTCCACCAATCACTCCTCTTTCCTCCTGCACCCAACCCTCCTCTAGCCACAAACTTCTGCCCCACATTCTAATACTGCATTTTTAAAACTATTCCAACCGTCTTCAACCCCCCCCCCACTACTCATTCTTGCACTAGCCCATCTTTCTGCCAATAGTTGCTTATGTCTCACCCGAACTTCTTCCTCCCTTAGTTTATACAATTTCACCTCTCTCTTACTTGTTGTTGCCATTTTCCTTTCCCATCTACCTCTTACTCTAACTGTAGCTACAACTAAATAATGATCCGACATATCAGTTGCCTCTCTATAAACATATACATTCTGAAGCCTACCCATCAACCTTTTACCCACCAGTATATAATCTAAACTACTTTCATTACGTGCTATATCATACCTTGTATATTTATTTATCCTCTTTTTTATAATATGTATTACTTATTACCAAACCTTTCTCTACACATTGTTCAATTAAAGGTTCCCCATTTTCATTTACCCCTGGCACCCCAAATTTACCTACTACTCCCTTCACAACATTTTTACGAACTTTAGCATTGTAATCCCCAACCACAAGTATTCTCACACTTGGTTCAAAACTCCCAACACACTCACTCAACAATTCCCAAAACCTCTCTCTCTCTCTCCTCTACACTTCTTTCTTCTCCAGGTGCATATACGCTTACTATAACCCACTTTTCACATCCAACCTTTATTTTACTCTTCATAATCCTTGAATTAATACATTTATACTCCCTCTTTTCCTGCTATAGCTTATCCTTCAACATTATTGCTACTCCTTCTTTAGCTCTAACTCTATTTGAAACCCCTGATCTAATCCCACTTACTTCTCTCCACTGAAACTCTCCCACCCCCTTCAGCTTTGTTTCACTGAAAGCCAAGACATCCAGCTTCTTCTCATTCATAGCATCCACAATCCTCTCTTTCTTATCATTCACACAACATCCACGTACATTCAGACATCCCACTTTGACAATTTTCTTCTTCTTTTTAGTAATCTCTTCAGGAAAAGGGGCTAATAGCCCATTGCTCCCGGCATTTTAGTTGACTTTTACAATACGCATGGCTTACGAAGGAAGGATTCTTATTCCACTTCCCCATGGATGTAAAAGGAAAAGTAATAAGAACAAGAACTATTAAGATAAATCAAAGAAAACTCAGATGAGCGTGTATAAATAAACATGTACATGCATGTGTAGTGTGACCTAAGTGTAAGTAGAAGTAGCAAGACGTACCTGTAATCTTGAATGTTTATGAGACAGACAAAAGACACCAGCAATCCTACCATCATGTAACACAATTACAGGCTTTCGTTTTACACTCACTTGGCAGGACGGTAGTACCTCCCTGGGCGGTTACTGTCTACCAACCTACTATCTTAAAAACAAAATAAATTTGGATGATTCAATCTCTTGACAATATATATATATATATATATATATATATATATATATATATATATATATATATATATATATATATATATATATATATACATATGTCGTGCCGAATATGTAAAACTGGTCAATTAGCAAGAACTCATTTAAAATTAAGTCCTTTCTAAAATTTTCTCTTATACGTTTAAAGATACATTTTTTTCATTAATGTTAATGTAAAAAATTTAAATTTTACTCCAAAAGAATCTTAGAAAACTTACCTAACCTTATTATAACAAGAACAATTTATTTTAGCCTAACCCAACTAAATATATTTTAGATTTGTTTACAATAATTTAATACTAAACAAACACAGTGAAATATTTCTTTCGTTAGGTTTAGAATGATTTTAGCGAAATTATTGCATACACAAATTTTCACTTGTCCTATATGGCAAGATGAGCGTTGCTATTTAAGTCAAAAGTCAAGATCGCAAGTTCTGCCTATTCGGCACGACATATCTATATATATATATATATATATATATATATATATATATATATATATATATATATATATATATATATATATATATATATATATATATATATATATATATATATATATATTATTTTTTTATTATTTTTATTATCACACTGGCCGATTCCCACCAAGGCAGGGTGGCCCGAAAAAGAAAAACTTTCACCATCATTCACTCCATCACTGTCTTGCCAGAAGGGTGCTTTACACTACAGTTTTTAAACTGCAACATTAACACCCCTCCTTCAGAGTGCAGGCACTGTACTTCCCATCTCCAGGACTCAAGTCCGGCCTGCCGGTTTCCCTGAACCCCTTCATAAATGTTACTTTGCTCACACTCCAACAGCACGTCAAGTATTAAAAACCATTTGTCTCCATTCACTCCTATCAAACACGCTCATGCATGCCTCCTGGAAGTCCAAGCCCCTCGCACACAAAACCTCCTTTACCCCCTCCCTCCAACCTTTCCTAGGCCGACCCCTACCCCGCCTTCCTTCCACTACAGACTGATACACTCTTGAAGTCATTCTGTTTCGCTCCATTCTCTCTACATGTCCGAACCACCTCAACAACCCTTCCTCAGCCCTCTGGACAACAGTTTTGGTAATCCCGCACCTCCTCCTAACTTCCAAACTACGAATTCTCTGCATTATATTCACACCACACATTGCCCTCAGACATGACATCTCCACTGCCTCCAGCCTTCTCCTCGCTGCAACATTCATCACCCACGCTTCACACCCATATAAGAGCGTTGGTAAAACTATACTCTCATACATTCCCCTCTTTGCCTCCAAGGACAAAGTTCTTTGTCTCCACAGACTCCTAAGTGCACCACTCACTCTTTTTCCCTCATCAATTCTATGATTCACCTCATCTTTCATAGACCCATCCGCTGACACGTCCACTCCCAAATATCTGAATACGTTCACCTCCTCCATACTCTCTCCCTCCAATCTGATATTCAATCTTTCATCACCTAATCTTTTTGTTATCCTCATAACCTTACTCTTTCCTTTATTCACCTTTAATTTTCTTCTTTTGCACACCCTACCAAATTCATCCACCAATCTCTGCAACTTCTCTTCAGAATCTCCCAAGAGCACAGTGTCATCAGCAAAGAGCAGCTGTGACAACTCCCACTTTATGTGTGATTCTTTATCTTTTAACTCCACGCCTCTTATATATATATATATATATATATATATATATATATATATATATATATATATATATATATATATATATATATATATATATATATATATATTTCAACAAGTCGGCCGTCTCCCACCGAGGCAGGGTGACCCAAAAAAAAGAAAGAAAATCCCCAAAAAGAAAATACTTTCATCATCATTCAACACTTTCACCACACTCGCACATTATCACTGTTTTTGCAGAGGTGCTCAGAATACAACAGTCTAGAAGCATACACACAAAGATACACAACATATCCCTCCAAACTGCCAATATCCCAAACCCCTCCTTTAAAGTGCAGGCATTGTACTTCCCATTTCCAGGACTCAAGTCCGACTATATGAAAATAACCGGTTTCCCTGAATCCCTTCACTAAATATTACCCTGCTCACACTCCAACATATCGTCAGGTCCCAAGTACCATTCGTCTCCATTCACTCCTATCTAACACGCTCACACACGCTTGCTGGAAGTCCAAGCCCCTTGCCCACAAAACCTCCTTTACCCCCTCTCTCCAACCCTTTCGAGGACGACCCCTACCCCTCCTTCCTTCCCCTATAGATTTATATGCTTTCCATGTCATTCTACTTTGATCCATTCTCTCTAAATGACCAAACCACCTCCACAACCCCTCTTCTGCCCTCTGACTAATACTTTTATTAACTCCACACCTTCTCCTAATTTCCACACTCCGAATTTTCTGCATAATATTTACACCACACATTGCCCTTAAACAGGACATCTCCACTGCCTCCAACCGTCTCCTCGCTGCTGCATTTACCACCCAAGCTTCACACCCATATAAGAGTGTTGTTACTACTATACTTTCATACATTCCCTTCTTTGCCTCCATAGATAACGTTTTTTGACTCCACATATACCTCAACGCACCACTCACCTTTTTTCCCTCATCAATTCTATGATTAACCTCATCCTTCATAAATCCATCCGCCGACACGTCAACTCCCAAGTATCTGAAAACATTCACTTCTTCCATACTCCTCCTCCCCAATTTGATATCCAATTTTTCTTTATCTAAATCATTTGACACCCTCATTACCTTACTCTTTTCTATGTTCACTTTCAACTTTCTACCTTTACACACATTCCCAAACTCATCCACTAACCTTTGCAATTTTTCTTTAGAATCTCCCATAAGCACAGTATCATCAGCAAAAAGTAACTGTGTCAATTCCCATTTTGAGTTTGATTCCCCAAAATGTAATCCTACCCCTCTCCCGAACACCCTAGCATTTACTTCCTTTACAACCCCATCTATAAATATATTAAACAACCATGGTGACATTACACATCCCTGTCTAAGACCTACTTTTACCGGGAAGTAGTCTCCCTCTCTTCTACACACCCTAACCTGAGCCTCACTATCCTCATAAAAACTCTTTACAGCATTTAATAACTTACCACCTATTCCATATACTTGCAACATCTGCCACATTGCTCCTCTATCCACTCTATCTTATGCCTTTTCTAAATCCATAAATGCAATAAAAAACTTCCCTACCTTTATCTAAATACTGTTCACATATATGCTTCAATGTAAACACTTGATCTCCACATCCCCTACCCACTCTGAAACCTCCTTGCTCATCAGCAATCCTACATTCTGTCTTAACTCTAATTCTTTCAATTATATCCCTACCATACACTTTTCCTGGTATACTCAGTAAGCTTATTCCTCTATAATTTTTACAGTCTCTTTTGTCCCCTTTCCCGTTATATAAAGGGACTATACATGCTCTCCGCCAATCCCTAGGTACCTTCCCCTCTTTCATACATTTATTAAACAAAAGTACCAACCACTCCAACACTATATCATCCCCTGCTTTTAACATTTCTGTCATGATCCCATCAGTTCCAGCTGCTTTACCCCCTTTCATTTTACGTAATGCCTCACGTACCTCCCCCACACTTACATTCTGCTCTTCTTCACTCCTAAAAGATGGTATACCTCCCTGACCAGTGCATGAAATTACTGCCTCTGTTTCTTCCTTAACATTTAAAAGTTCCTCAAAATATTCTCGCCATCTACCCAATACCTCCATCTCCCCATCTACTAACTCCCTTACTCTGTTTTTAACTGACAAATCCATATTTTCCCTAGGCTTTCTTAACTTGTTTAACTCACTCCAAATTTTTTTCTTATTTTCATTAAAATTTCTTGACAGTGCCTCTCCCACTCTATCATCTGCTCTCCTTTTGCACTCTCTCACCACTCTCTTTACCTTTCTTTTACTCTCCATATACTCTGCTCTTCTTATAACACTTCTGCTTTGTAAAAATCTCTCATAAGCTACCTTTTTCTCTTTTATCACACCCTTTACTTCATCATTCCACCAATCACTCCTCTTTCCTCCTGCCCCCACCCTCCTATAACCACAAACTTCTGCCCCACATTCTAATACTGCATTTTTAAAACTATTCCAACCCTCTTCAACCCCCCCACTACTCATCTTTGCACTAGCCCACCTTTCTGCCAATAGTCGCTTATATCTCGCCCGAACTTCCTCCTCCCTTAGTTTATACACTTTCACCTCCCTCTTACTTGTTGTTGCCACCTTCCTCTTTTCCCATCTACCTCTTACTCTAACTGTAGCTACAACTAAATAATGATCCGATATATCAGTTGCCCCTCTATAAACATGTACATCCTGGAGCCTGCCCATCAACCTTTTATCCACCAATACATAATCTAATAAACTACTTTCATTACGTGCTACATCATACCTTGTATATTTATTTATCCTCTTTTTCATAAAATATGTGTTACTTATTACCAAATTTCTTTCTACACATAGCTCAATTAAAGGCTCCCCATTTACATTTACCCCTGGCACCCCAAATTTACCTACTACTCCCTCCATAACATTTTTACCCACTTTAGCATTGAAATCCCCAACCACCATTATATATATATATATATATATATATATATATATATATATATATATATATATATATATATATATATATATATATATATATATATATATATATATATATATATATATGTATGTATATATGTGTGTACTCACCTAGTTGTACTCACCTAGTTGAGGTTGCGGGGGTCGAGTCCGAGCTCCTGGCCCCGCCTCTTCACTGATCGCTACTAGGTCACTCTCCCTGAGCCGTGAGCTTTATCATACCTCTGCTTAAAGCTATGTATGGATCCTGCCTCCACTACATCGCTTCCCAAACTATTCCACTTACTGACTACTCTGTGGCTGAAGAAATACTTCCTAACATCCCTGTGTGTGTGTGTGTGTGTGTGTGTGTACTCACCTAATTGTACTCACCTAATTGTGGTTTCAGGGGTCGAGACTCAGCTCCTGGCCCCGCCTCTTCACTGATCGCTACTGGATCCTCTCTCTCTCTGCTTCCTGAGCTTTGTCATACCTCTTCTTAAAACTATGTATGATTCCTGCCTCCACTACTTCACTTGCTAGGCTATTCCACTTGCTGACAACTCTATGACTGAAGAAATACTTCCTAACGTCCCTGTGACTCGTCTGAGTCTTCAGCTTCCAGTTGTGACCCCTTGTCCCTGTGTCCCCTCTCTGGAACATCCTATCTCTGTCCACCTTGTCTATTCCCCGCAGTATCTTGTATGTCGTTATCATGTCTCCCCTGACCCTTCTGTCCTCCAGTGTCGTCAGTCCGATTTCCCTTAACCTTTCCTCGTACGACATTCCCTTGAGCTCTGGGACTAGCCTTGTTGCAAACCTTTGTACTTTCTCTAACTTCTTGACGTGCTTGACCAGGTGTGGGTTCCAGACTGGTGCTGCATACTCCAGTATTGGCCTAACATACACAGTGTACAGTGTCTTGAACGATTCCTTATTAAGGTATCGGAACGCTATTCTCAGGTTTGCCAGGCGCCCGTATGCTGCAGCGGTTAGTTGGTTGATGTGTGCCTCCGGTGATGTGCTCGGTGTTATGGTCACCCCAAGGTCTTTCTCCCTGAGTGAGGTCTGTAGTCTTTGTCCACCTAGCCTATACTCTGTCTGCGGTCTTCTTTGCCCCTCCCCAATCTTCATGACTTTGCATTTGGCTGGATTGAATTCGAGAAGCCAGTTACTGGACCACATGTCCAGCCTCTCCAGGTCTCTTTGCAGTCCTGCCTCATCCTCGTCCGATTTAATTCTTCTCATCAACTTCACGTCATCTGCGAACAGGGACACTTCAGAGTCTATTCCTTCCATCATGTCGTTCACATATATCAAAAATAGCACTGGTCCTAGAACTGATCCCTGTGGGACCCCGCTCGTAACAGGCGCCCACTGTGATACCTCTTCACGTACCATGACTCGTTGCTGCCTCCCTGTCAGGTATTCCCTTATCCATTGCAGTGCCCTTCCTTTTACGTGTGCCTGATCCTCCAGCTTCTGCACTAATCTCTTGTGGGGAACTGTGTCAAAGGCCTTCCTGCAGTCTAGGAAAACGCAATCTACCCAACCCTCTCTCTCGTGTCTTACTTCTGTTACCTTGTCATAAAACTCCAGGAGGTTTGTGATACAAGATTTGCCTTCCATGAACCCATGCTGGTTTTCATTTATTATCTTGTTCCTTTCCAGGTGTTCGACCACTCTCCTCCTGATAATCTTCTCCATGACTTTGCACACGATACATGTCAGAGACACAGGTCTGTAGTTTAGTGCCTCGTTTCTGTTTCCTTTCTTAAATATGGGGACTACATTAGCTGTCTTCCATTTCTCAGGTAGTTGCCCAGTTTCAAGGGATGTGTTGAAGATTGTGGTTAGAGGCACACACAGCATCTCTGCTCCTTCTCTAAGGACCCATGGGGAGATGTTGTCTGGTCCCATCGCCTTTGAGGTGTCAAGGTCACTTAAGAGCTTCTTCACCTCCTCCTCAGTTGTTCGTATGTCATCCAACACTTGCTGGTATATTCCCTCTTGATGTTCCCTTCTGCTCTGTCTTCCCACAGCCCTTCCTGTCTCTACTGTAAAAACTTCCTTAAATCTCCTGTTCAGCTCCTCACATACCTCCTGATCATTTCTTGTGAGTTCTCCACCTTCTGTCCTTAATCTGATCACCTGGTCTTTGACTGTTGTCTTCCTCCTGATGTGGCTATACAACAGTTTCGGATCAGTCTTGATTCTCGATGCTATGTCATTTTCATACTGTCGCTGGGCCTCCCTCCTTACCTGTGCGTACTCATTTCTGGCTCTGCGACTGATCTCCCTATTTTCGTGTGTTCTCTGCCTTCTGTACTTTTTCCATTCTCTATTGCACTTTGTTTTTGCCTCCTTACACCGTCGGGTGAACCAGGGGCTCGTTCTGGTCTTCCCGTTGTTACTGTTGCCCTTGGGAATGAACCTTTCCACTGCCTCCTTGTATTTTGTTGCTACATATTTCATCATTTCATTTACTGGCTTTCCTGCCAGTTCTCTGTCCCACTGGACCTCCCGCAGGAAGTTCTTCAACCCTATGTAGTCCCCTCTTTTATAGTCAGGCTTTTCCCATTCTACTCCTGTTATTCTCTCCACTTGCAGCTCTACTATGTGTGTGTGTGTGTATATGTGTAAAATTAGGGTAATAACTTTTTTTCTTTCTTTTCCAAATAAAACATCTCCTGTGTTATTTAATCGATGAACGTTTGTTTAAAAAAAAATGAAAAAGTCCCTAATTTCCCTCAGTTTCAGTTTTCTTTATTTGCTCGAGGAAGACGTCGCTGCTACTTCGTGCAACGTGTCACCCCTAAATGAAAACTATGAATCACCATATCTGCGTTACTGATCATAATTAGCAACTCAGAAAATTACTAATTGGTAACTTTATTCACTGGCGTCTACTACTGCTGTTATCATTTTCTCATTGTATTTCACAGGGGAGTGTATCAGTGAGCACCGCTTGTTTGACAATATATAGCCTAACAGTGTGGGTTTTATTGTCAATATCTGACATTCATGTCACTGTAAACTTTTCCATTTTCTAGAACTGTGAAGAAATTTCTGAAACGATGTAATAGTTTGTAGAACAATACAAATCCTGGTATATATATAAAAAGCTTTATAAGCAAGCAAATCAACTCATTGCCATTATAACTGTTTCAGAAATTGAGAATTAGTTATAATATCACACAAGAAAAGTGATACTACCATAAAGAAAAACAAAGAGACAGTATTTGGACCAATAATTTTTTTTTTTATATTTTTATTTAAAACAGAACAAATACAATAATGTATAAGAGTATAAAATTAAAAACCATACTAGATATTACAAAACCTCTAGTACACAATCCCGGTACATTGAAAGAACACCATAGATCATGGCCATATTACAACCATATACATAACCCACAACCATATACATAACCCACAACCATATACATAACCCACAACCATATACATAACCCACAACCATATACATAACCCACAACCATATACATAACCCACAACCATATACATAACACACAACCATATACATAACCCACAACCATATACATAACACACAACCATATACATAACCCACAACCATATACATAACCCACAACCATATACATAACCCACAACCATATACATAACCCACAACCATATACATAACCCACAACCATATACATAACCCACAACCATATACATAACCCACAACCATATACATAACCCACAACCATATACATAACCCACAACCATATACATAACCCACAACCATATACATAACCCACAACCATATACATAACCCACAACCATATACATAACACACAACCATATACATAACACACAACCATATACATAACCCACAACCATATACATAACCCACAACCATATACATAACACACAACCATATACATAACCCACAACCATATACATAACCCACAACCATATACATAACCCACAACCATATACATAACCCACAACCATATACATAACCCACAACCATATACATAACCCACAACCATATACATAACCCACAACCATATACATAACCCACAACCATATACATAACCCACAACCATATACATAACCCACAACCATATACATAACCTACAAACCCTCCTTTTTCAATAATCATCCCCTCAAGGAAGGTTCCTTGATGTTGGTGAGGGGCTCTTGATTTAGGGAATTGGATTTGTGCTCCAGTTCCCCGAATTAAGCCTGAATGCCTTCCTCATCCCCCCCCCAGGCGCTGTATAATCCTCTGGGTTTAGCGCTTTCCCCTTGATTATAATAATAATAATACAATAATCATTATTGCCAGTGCAGACACAGCTGACACTTCTACCCCCCCCCTCCCCGTATGTACAGTCCCCGTTCTAAATAACATACATTGAATTATCCTAATGAATGGTCATACCCTGACCTCATCAAAACCTTAATGAGTATTTACCTAAGAGTTGGTAGAGCATGAACAAGACACAAAAACATAAATTTACAGACTAAAACAGATATGAAACATTACATTCCTATACACATACACTGTAATAAGTAGAAGAATATACACCACCAAAATAATATCAAATATTAATTTTAACCATGAATTACAAACTTTCAAAACATTGCATATAGTGAAGTTCACACTCAAAATGCAAGATAATACACCACATGCTACATTAGCGGTACAATACTAGGCTATGTAAATAATTTAAAGAACCCAAGACTAGAACATGAATAAGTATTATCCAAATGGTTCATCATGATTTTAGTAACTTAACAACACCAAACTACTTATAACACCTAACACGCCACATACAAACTTACCAAAACGTAACATACATTCCACAAGACTATACTTTCGCTGTGCCTTGTAGCACGTGCTTAACTAGTATTACTTACAAATATAGATACAAAAATTTTAATCTAGAGAACTAATCCTTATCCACACATGTTTACATAATAGGTAATTACTTTAAATCTGATGCAGGAACACGTAACAAAATGGCAAAAATAACTCAGTTCTTCAAGGTACATAGTGAAAGGAATATCCTCTCAAGAAAAGTTTAAAATTCAATTGCAAGACCAGTACAAGCGAAACATAATACGCTACCAAAGGAAACTATATATATTATATAATTTATATATTTAAACTGCCATTTACACCTTCCCCATCAAGGGAACTAAGCTAAACTAATCTTTCACAACCTCTCATCTAGTCCCACACGAGCACCTCCAATCACACCCAATCACCCATCATTGCACACCCAAGGAGGTGAGCCCGTTGAATACCCCTGAACCCCCCCACCCCTTTTACCAACCTACTCACCCCGGCAGTTAAAACCCCTTATAACGCCAATAAATTCCCTATTGTTAGGCCTCTGTAACCCTTGGAAAAAACCTCATCCCACCTTTTCCCAAAAATGTCTCTATTGCGGCACAAGGTTCGATAAAACGTCGCCGCCAAAGTCCTTCTCAGCACATCCCCACCCTCCTTCCCCCTCATACCCCACAAAACATATATGTAGTCCACGATTACATATGTTAAACCCCTTACCACACCCTCATCCACACCACTCATATCAAGACTCAACGCTCGCAATACCGACACACCTTGACCCCCCACCCTCACCACAACCTTATTCATCCATACCCTGATGCACTCCAAACCTTCACAAAAATAGACAACATGATACGCAGTCTCTTCCCCACTGCATCTGCCACCCCCCCCCCCACCCTCGATAACCCTCCTATCTAGGAGCATCGCTCCCGATAGCAAAATTCCATGCAGGAAAAGATACATAACCTCACGCGGCCTAGGTCGTATCCTTAATTTACTAAATCTTCGCCATATTACATCCCATGCATACATGGGATAGATCCCTTCAACCGGCGCCACTACGTCTCTCTAACAATTTACACAAAGTTCCCACCTTTACTTTTCCCGGTTCTCTGGCTAACACTAAAGCACGTAACACTTTCACATTCCTTCATTTCCGCCCCTCCATACCATTTCCTCAGGTGAGCATGTACCTTATCTAGCTGACCCCTCCCCCTCCATGCACCTGCACTTATCACTTCCGTCTTAATAAAAACACATTTCACGCACTTTCTCAAGTCCAACAAACCCAACCCTCCCCTACATACCGGCAATGTCACTACCTCCCTTCGCAACCAGTTGCACCCTGAGCCCCACAAAAATTTGAACACCATTCTAAGAATACTCGTGATCCCTGTTCTTGTTAACGGCATCACTGCCGAAACAAACCAGACTTTACTATATAGTAATACATTGATGACAATTGCACGTTGCCTAAGGGTTAAATGGTGAGGTCGCAGCATTCCCAAACGTCGCTGCACCTGTTCCACCATCCTATTCGAATTGCTAATCCTTGCAGCACTCAGGTCAGCTTCATAAACGACACCACAGATTTTCAGACTCCTGGTTCTCCGCTGCACAACATCACATCCCCAATCTAATCTCCCTGTCCACTCTCCCAGCCCCATTATCATTGACTTTTCCAGATTTACCTTCATCCCAGTAGCTCTCCCAAAATTGTGTACAACTTCCTCCAAAAGTCCTAACCGTGTCTCCTCACTCACCAAAATAGTTGTATCATCAACATAGCCCACCAAACCAGGCCAAGGCTTCTGCTCACCATCCCCCTCCCCTGTCCTTAGACGATCCTCCACCATCCTATAAAAGGGATCCTGAACACATGCAAACAAAAGTTGTGATAATGGACATCCCTGCCGAAGACCCCGCTCCATGGTGACTCCCTCCCCCACACACCCATTGATTTGCACCCTTACCTTCGCGTTTGAGCACAACGCATCCACCCACCCCACTATTTCTTCGCCAAACCCCTGTCGTAGGAGAATATCCCTCAAAGCCTTTCTTTCCACCCTGTCATAAGCCCCTTGCCAATCCAACGCCACCAACGCCCCTCTTCCCCTTTCCATGTCCTCCAGGAACCCCTTTATGATCCCGTGGCCCTCGCCCATTGACCTACCAGGCAACCCAAACTGAGACTCAAACACGACCCTCCCCACAACACATTTAAGCCGATTCCCAAGAATTTTCGCAAACAAATTATAATCAGCACAAAGCAACGAAATGGCTCGGTAATCCCGAAGGGTACTCTGCTGTTTACCCTTCGGGACCAACACCACCACCGCCGTTGCCTGTGATTCTCCCATCTTACCTCCTTCCTTCATGGTATTCATTAACTCTACTAGGAAACTCCTAAGCAGACCCCAGTGCTGTACATAAAATTCGCTTGGTAAACCATCGATCCCGGGTGCCTTTCCCTTCCTCATGTCCATAAGGGCTCTCCATATTTCCTCCACCTCAATGATCCCACCCAGTGCCTCCCGATCACTCCTCCCCAGTTTGCATGGCACATACTCACATACCTGCCCAAGAACCTCTCCATCTACCCCACTACTTTTCCCATATTCCTCAAACTATCTATCTGCATATGAACTCATCCCCATGGTTTCCTGTAATACCTGACCCTTTCTAAACCCCCTCCCCCACCAAAGAAATGACTTGCAATCCCGGTACTGTAGTCGTTCGCTGTCGTACCTTCTGTCCTCGCAGCACACAAGCCGATGGCTTGTCGCCCCATAGTACTTCGTCCAACCCCGCCTGTACACGTACCGCTGCAAAACATTCTTCTTGCAAATCCCTTATCCTGTCCTTCAACATGTGTATATCTTCCACTGGATACACCCCGGCCACTGCCCCCCCCTCGTAACAATCCTGTAATCTAGGTTCTAAATAATTTGACAAACCATACCTCAACTGATGAATGTGTTTGCCCTCCCTCACATAATATTGACGTGTTCTTACCTTAGCCACACTATCCCACCATCCTACCATATCCTCCTCAGTCCTTTTGTCTGCACAGAGCTGTTCCCAAAATACTGCAAAACCTTCCACTCCCTCCCTATCCCTCAAAACCATCGTGTTCAGTTTCCAATAACTTCCCTGCCTACGAGCCAAAGCATCCCACCCCATCTCCACTAATACCGCCCTATGATCGGAAGACACCATCTCAATAGTTTTAAAAGACTCTACCAAAACCCTCTGAGATAAATATAACCTGTCCAAACTAGCCGCATATCCCATTCTTATAAACGTATGTTCCACCTCCCACAGACCTCCCGCGAAAGCATCACGTAACTGAAGGTCTCTAAGCAGGCCTCCCAAGACTGAGGAAAAATATCCCGCTCCTCTGGGTTCCACGTCTGCCCTCTTAACTACACAATTCCAATCCCCCCCCCCCACAATCGCCACTGACGGTAACGTGCCTAGGTAGTACACGAGCTCCTCCTGCACAAAATCCATCTTCACTTTCACGTCACTTTCTGCTGGGGCATACACACACACAAACGCCACTCTCTCTCCCATCCACCATCCTTCCACACGTAAGACTCTCCCCCCTCCCCCCCTCTTTCCAGTGCAATACAAACGGGCTCGCCTCCCTGATCGACACACCTACTCCTCCTTTTAAGCGCTCAGACGGCAACACATAAGCCTGATACCCCCCTTTACCGGGCAGGACCGAGTGTAGTCGGTCCTCATAACGTGGTTTTTTGCGCACGTCCTCCAACTCCCCCAGCGCATCTAGGTTCCCATTCTCTATTTCTGACCAATCACAGACCTTCCCTGAGTCGCCCAGGCTGAGCGGTGATGGCGGCTGCTCGCTTCCCATTGGTCGAGAGAGCAGAATGTAAACACTTCTACCTTGCCGGCGCCAAAACTCGTGTTTCTCGGTTGAGTGCTCCTTACATACTGAAGCATTTCACCCCGTACAATGTCGGTAAGTACTGATTTGTGTGTCTAGTGTGTAAATGAATAGTTTAGCCATATTTTGATATATATATGAAGGCGTTGTGAAGCATATTACGAGTGCACAATGCAAATGAAAAAAGTGCAACAAAATAGGACCAAGTACAGTCGTTCCTGCCCTTTTAGGTGCAGTTTTCAAGTTTCGGTATATAAATATTTCCATAAAATTTGGTAGTGTATATATGAATTCAGTAATGGTCTGGGTGTGTACAGAACGTTTTTATTGTCCTTCCAGATCAATAAGAAATTGTTCTACGGTGAGTCCTCCAAGGATAAGTCGAAATTTGTCTGTGTTTGGGATGACAGTGACTCAGATCAAGATCCAGATGACCTGGAAGTGGTGGAAACTGATGATGAATACTTGCCACAAGATGCAGAGGTGCCAACAGATGAGAAGGAAGCTATGCCACCATCCAAAAAGAAGAAATTGAACAAGAAGAAGATACTTGCTTACATGCAAGTATTGCAGCAACAAGAATAATCATGTCGCATCTTCATTTTCCTGTGCCACATGCAAAGTAAATCTATCCATCAAGAAGGATAGAAATTGTTTCATAAAGTTTCATTGCAGAAATTAGTGATGTAAAAGGATTGTTCTTTCTCAGGGAACTCAAGAATATTTCATTTGTAAGTTGTATCTCATTGCAATGTATCATTGTTGATAAGTAGTTCCTACTTCTATTTTTTTACTGCTTATAAATTGTTCAGAAACAAGTTCCATTTATGTTTTTTATATTGTCTACTTTTATAATAAATTTAAAAAATATTTATTTCGTTTTTTTTCAACAATTGCAACCTTGCAACATTCTAAATTGTTATACCCCAAACGGGCAGGACCGAATATACTCGGTCTTCGAATATCTGCAATTGCCCGAGATGTTACTTTCACAACTCTGTTTGGATGGTCTCAGTGACCTTACATCGAGTGGCTCTATCTCCTCATACGAAATCACTTTCAAAATCTGCATTTTAGTCTGCCTTGCCCTCTGAAGGGTATTAAGCGCTCAGACGGCAACACATAAGCCTGATACCCAGGCACCACTAATTCACGACCAAGCTTAAAATTGTGCTCCTGCACAAAAGCTACGTCAATCTTGTACCTATTCAAAAACATCCTGAAGCACTCACGTTTAACATCATGACACAGACCATTAATATTTATTGTTACACACCTGAGGCCGGCTTAAGGTTTCCCTCCCCGCCTCATGTCATGACTCTTCCCTTTCAAACCATTTCCCTGGGCTTTGCCTTTGCCACATACTCCACCCTCCTTCCCAATAATCCCCCCCCCTTCTGTTGTGGCCCTCTCGTAGAGTCACTCTGAGTACCATAACCCCATGTCTTTTTCCCTGGCCTTTGCGCCGGCGTCAGAACATCGTCCCAATCTGACGCTGCTGCCCTTTTCCTTATAGCTCCCTCAGTTTCCATATCTGAGTCCTGGGAGCCAGCACAATGGACTTCCACCTCTACCACACTTAATCCGCCTCCATGTCCTTCCATGGCACTCACACTGTCCATCACAGGTGCCACATGATCCTCCCCCCTCCCGCAAACACCTTCTGCCAATTTGGACCAATAATTTGGTAGGATTCCAGAACTCAAATAGAAGAAGAGGAATTGTGCCTTTAGAAGAGAATCTTCACTAGAAGAAAAATGGAGAATACCTCTCCAAACCCAAATCATTGGAGGGTACCAGTTTCTTGCAGTAGAAATCAAAGTTATAATATATATATATATATATATATATATATCGTGCCGAATATGTAAAACTGGTCAATTAGCAAGAACTCATTTAAAATGAAGTCCTTTCAAAAATTTTCTCTTATACTTTTAAAGATATATTTTTTTCATTAATGTTAATGTAAAAATTTTTAATTTTGCACCAAGAGAATCTTAGAAAACTTACCTAACCTTATTTTAACAAGAGCAATTTATTTTAGCCTAACCCAACTAAATATATTTTAGATTTGTTTACAGTAATTTAATACCAAACAAACACAGTGAAATATATTTTTTTCGTTAGGTTCAGAATGATTTTGGTGAAATTATTGCATACACAAATTTTCACTTGTCCTATATGGCAAGATGAGCGTTGCTATTTAAGCCAAGATCGCAAGTTCTGCCTATTCGGCACGACATATATATATATATACATACATTTTATATATATATATATTTATATATATATATATATATATTTATATATATATATATATATATATATATAATATTTATATATATATATTTATATATATATATTTATATATATATTTATATATATATATTTATATATATATATATATATATATGTCAGTGGAACGCCTTCCAACTGAACAAAAGAAACTAATGGAAAAATAAATAAATAAAGAAATGATTTAAGGAAAAACAAGATAAAATGATTTTTGAGAATTTTACTTAAAATTTAAATATAATAAAAAAAATATGGCCTTCAATTCAGGTAGTTGGGTAGGAGTAGGTATGGCCCTAGATAGTTCCTCTGATGTTATTTATGTAGGTTATCCTGGGCAGATGGTAATCCGATGTTCTGGAATCTCCTACCACTTGGATGGAGCACAAGTAGTATAGGTAAGGGCCGGTAGTTGTAGAATAATGTTAATAAGTATTATTAACACACGTCTTGCCCCTTTATCTGGCGTCTATCCTGGAAGACCACGCCAGGAACAGAGCTGACAAATAAGAGAAAATAAAACTGGTTACCCATAGTCATGATAATATAACATCTAAGAAAGAAAAAGAATGATAAAGGCCAAAATCATTACTGGTAACCAGCAAACACTAGAAAAGAACAAACAGTAATACTCCTGGTAGATCACCCCACCTGATTAGGAGAAGAGTGGAGGCGAAGTGACTCTCCAAACTTCCATCCACACCAGGTAAGGTCAATATTACCAGGAGTAGAAACTTTAACAAATCGGACACCAGGAACTAGTTTTGCCCCAGCCCGCCAGAGAGGGGGGGGGGGTGTGTGCGCGCGCAACGTAACTCTCTAATGATTCCTGGTTGCCCGAACAACCTTAACCCCACTTACACCTACTTTTCCCTCACAATATATATATATATATATATATATATATATATATATGCAATAAGATCACAGTTCCTTGATAATGTGAGTAGTCACGAAAGCGCTTGGAATTTCTCTATTTTTTCAGAGTGGTTGTTTTGCATATATATATATATATATATATATATATATATATATATATATATATATATATATATATATATATATATATATATATATATATATATATATATATATATATATATATATATACATATATGCATATGTCGTGCCGAATACGTAAAACTGGTCAATTACTAAAAACTCATTAAAAATTAAGTCCTATCTGAAATTTTATCTTATACGTTTAAAGATATATTTTTTTCATTAATGTTAATGTAAAAATTTTTAATTTTGCACCAAAAGAATATTAGAAAACTTACCTAACCTTGTTATAACAAGAGCAATTTATTTTAGCCTAACCCAACTAAATATATTTTAAATACGTTTACAATAATTTAGTACTAAACAAACACAAATATATTTTTTTCGTTAGGTTCAGAATGATTTTGGCGAAATTATTGCATACACAAATTTTCGCTTGTCCTATATGGTAAGATGAGCGTTGCTATTTAAGCCAAGAGTGCAAGTTCTGCCTATTCGGCACGACATATGTATATATATATATATATATATATATATATATATATATATATATATATATATATATATATATATATATATATATATATATATATACAAAACAACCACTCAGAAAGAATAGAGAAATTCCAAGCGCTTTCGTGACTACTCACATTATCAAGGAACTATGAAAGTGAAGCATCCAAGGAAGCTATATAAGGGGTCCGGCCAGCACCTCACTATCAGATCCCACAACGGTTAAACACCTGACGCGCAGCGAGCCAACTTGGATAGGTCCTTTGCACAACTCACCCCTAAGCTATTCTACCCAAGAAAATTTAAAAATTATTTGTCCAGTGTATTATTAAATTCTTCCCAAATTCTATTAATTATAAATGGATCTAATTTATATAAACCAAAGGAAATATTCATATTATTGTCAAAACTGTTTTTTATGAAACAAGATTCAATTATATTCCTGTCGACCATGGACTTGCTTGATACTACTTTCTCAACTTTTTGAAAATCAATTGGATGGTTAAAATCTCTTACATGAATAAATAGAGCATTGGAATCTTGTCCAGTTCTAATGCTATATTTATGTTGTTTTAATCTTAGTTCGAGATTTTTACCAGTTTTACCGTAATAAACTTTATCGCAAATTTTACAAGGAATCTTATAGACACATCCATCAGCATTTTGGGGGATATTCTTTATCAAAAATTTTTTTACTGTATCAAGATTTTTGAATACAACTTTAATATTAAAAGTCTTAAGAAGAGAAGGCATATCAACCAAGTTTTCATGGTAAGGGAGAACCAACATATTTTTAGTTGAATAAGGCTGGTTGCCCCTTTTTGGATTATAAAAAGTGTTTCTAGCAACTTTAAAAGATTTATCAATTACATTTCTTGGGTATTTTAAATCATTACCTATTTCATAAATTTTGGATATTTCCTCATCTATGAACTCAGGACTACAAATTCGTAAAGCTCTCAAAAACATTGATGAGAAAACAGACAGTTTGACTCTATCTTGATGCGAGGAATAATAGTGGACATAAGAACAGTTATTTGTAGGTTTTCTGTAAATTTTAAAATTGAATTCATTATTACCCTTAATAATTAAAACATCTAGAAAAGGCAATGAGTTATTTTCTTCAAACTCAACAGTAAAGTTTATAGAATGGGCTAAGCTATTTAATTTTCCAAGAAAATGGTGTATATCTACACCATGGTGTAGATATACACCATGGTGTAGATATATAGCACTATATAAGGCTCCATCCTGTCACTTCAACTCCATATTGTTTCAGACTACGGAACAATGCTCTTCACCAGACTGAGGGACTGACCACCTGAAAACTTTAAGGGTGATGGACTGATTACATCGTCTCCAAGTCTCTTCTGCTTCTATCAACTTTTCTGTACTCGACTGAAGAAGCCTACTGTGTAGGCGAAACGTTTCGAAATAAAGATACCTAACTATTACATATGTGTCTTACCTAACAACCTGGGTCTTTATAGCGTCCCACACTGTTCTTCAGTCACGTGTTCATAATCACCTGTGTTTCTGCTCTTGTTGTTCAGCTCAGCATGGCTATTTTAGCAAGTCAGAGGTGAGTTTGTGTGGTGCTCTGCATCCGGTGTGGTTGATTCTCCAAGTGGGTATGTGGGGTGCGGAGGAAGTGGCCAGATCCTCCCTCGCCATACTCTACCCACGCTTATCTCACACTTCTACCACCATACACCAATCAACAATACTCACTCCCTTTCTGCTGTTTTTCTGTGAACTCAGTGTAAATTCTTTGCCAGAGCTGTGTATCCAAGTGCCCGAGGTCACTCGCAGCTATGTGGATCACGAAGCCACATGTGGAGAGAGTCACATGAGTTACCAAAGCCACATGCTGTTGTATGCTGCATGGCACCACCCATGGCTCTCCCCTGACATCATGCTGTTGCCTGACGTCACCTCGCGACGTCACCCAGGACGTCTGCCAGACGTCACAGACAGGCGATCTTAACTATGCAAGACAAGCCACAGGGGGTGGGAAATCTTTAGCTCAAGTACTTTCACATTTTTCAGCACATCATCAGGAACTATGCAGTGTTGCAAGGCTGCAAGTGAAGGAGTGAGGGGAAGTTTTCTCAGAATAGTGCAGTGCGGATCGGTCACCTGCTGCTGGCTCTCTCAGAATTTGGGTGAACGGTCGGTGTCACACCCAGGGCTTTAAGGAGTCAAGTATTTTGAAATTAGAAGTTATAATAGTCCACCTCAAGCTTTTTCTAATCGTTTATATCTTATATCTTACCACATATAGTGGGACGGGGACAGTGGTAATGCTGGGTGTGACACCGACCATTAGCCCACATTCTAAGAGATCCAGCAGCAGGTTAAAGACCCGCACTGCACTATTCTGAGAAAACTTCCCTATACTCCTTCAGTTGCAGCCTTCCAATATTGCAATATTGAGAAGTGTGAGAAGTACTTGAGCTAAAGATATCCACCCACTGTGGTTTGTCTTGCATAGTCAAGATCGCATGTCTGCGTTTTTTTTTTTTTGCTATCATGTATATATATATATATATATATATATATATATATATATGTAGTAGGTTGGTAGACAGCAACCACCCAGGGAAGTACTACCGTCCTGCCAGATGACTGTGAAACAAAAACCTGTAATTGTTTTGCATGATGGTAGGATTGCTGGTTTCTTTTTCTGTCTCATAAACACGCTAAGATAACAGGGATATCTTGCTACTCCTACTAACACTTTGGTCACACTTCACAGACACGCACATGCATATATATATATACATACATCTAGGTTTTTCTCCTTTTTCTAAATAGCTCTTGTTCTTTTTTTATTTCTTCTATTGTCCATGGGGAAGTGGAAAAGAATCTTTCCTCCGTAAGCCATGCGTGTCGTATGAGGCGACTAAAATGCCGGGAGCAATGGGCTAGTAACCCCTTCTCCTGTATACAATTACTAAAAAAGAGAAGAAGAAAAACTTTATAAAACTGGGTTGCTTAAATGTGCGTGGATGTAGTGCGGATGACAAGAAACAGATGATTGCTGATGTTATGAATGAAAAGAAGTTGGATGTCCTGGCCCTAAGCGAAACAAAGCTGAAGGGGGTAGGAGAGTTTCAGTGGGGGGAAATAAATGGGATTAAATCTGGAGTATCTGAGAGAGTTAGAGCAAAGGAAGGGGTAGCAGTAATGTTAAATGATCAGTTATGGAAGGAGAAAAGAGAATATGAATGTGTAAATTCAAGAATTATGTGGATTAAAGTAAAGGTTGGATGCGAGAAGTGGGTCATAATAAGCGTGTATGCACCTGGAGAAGAGAGGAATGCAGAGGAGAGAGAGAGATTTTGGGAGATGTTAAGTGAATGTATAGGAGCCTTTGAACCAAGTGAGAGAGTAATTGTGGTAGGGGACTTGAATGCTAAAGTAGGAGAAACTTTTAGAGAGGGTGTGGTAGGTAAGTTTGGGGTGCCAGGTGTAAATGATAATGGGAGCCCTTTGATTGAACTTTGTATAGAAAGGGGTTTAGTTATAGGTAATACATATTTTAAGAAAAAGAGGATAAATAAGTATACACGATATGATGTAGGGCGAAATGACAGTAGTTTGTTGGATTATGTATTGGTAGATAAAAGACTGTTGAGTAGACTTCAGGATGTACATGTTTATAGAGGGGCCACAGATATATCAGATCACTTTCTAGTTGTAGCTACACTGAGAGTAAAAGGTAGATGGGATACAAGGAGAATAGAAGCATCAGGGAAGAGAGAGGTGAAGGTTTATAAACTAAAAGAGGAGGCAGTTAGGGTAAGATATAAACAGCTATTGGAGGATAGATGGGCTAATGAGAGCATAGGCAATGGGGTCGAAGAGGTATGGGGTAGGTTTAAAAATGTAGTGTTAGAGTGTTCAGCAGAAGTTTGTGGTTACAGGAAAGTGGGTGCAGGAGGGAAGAGGAGCGATTGGTGGAATGATGATGTAAAGAGAGTAGTAAGGGAGAAAAAGTTAGCATATGAGAAGTTTTTACAAAGTAGAAGTGATGCAAGGAGGGAAGAGTATATGGAGAAAAAGAGAGAGGTTAAGAGAGTGGTGAAGCAATGTAAAAAGAGAGCAAATGAGAGAGTGGGTGAGATGTTATCAACAAATTTTGTTGAAAATAAGAAAAAGTTTTGGAGTGAGATTAACAAGTTAAGAAAGCCTAGAGAACAAATGGATTTGTCAGTTAAAAATATGAGAGGAGAGTTATTAAATGGAGAGTTAGAGGTATTGGGAAGATGGAAGGAATATTTTGAGGAATTGTTAAATGTTGATGAAGATAGGGAAGCTGTGATTTCGTGTATAGGGCAAGGAGGAATAACATCTTGTAGGAGTGAGGAAGAGCCAGTTGTGAGTGTGGGGGAAGTTCGTGAGGCAGTAGGTAAAATGAAAGGGGGTAAGGCAGCCGGGATTGATGGGATAAAGATAGAAATGTTAAAAGCAGGTGGGGATATAGTTTTGGAGTGGTTGGTGCAATTGTTTAATAAATGTATGGAAGAGGGTAAGGTACCTAGGGATTGGCAGAGAGCATGCATAGTTCCTTTGTATAAAGGCAAAGGGGATAAAAGAGAGTGCAAAAATTATAGGGGGATAAGTCTGTTGAGTGTACCTGGTAAAGTGTATGGTAGAGTTATAATTGAAAGAATTAAGAGTAAGACGGAGAATAGGATAGCAGATGAACAAGGAGGCTTTAGGAAAGGTAGGGGGTGTGTGGACCAGGTGTTTACAGTGAAACATATAAGTGAACAGTATTTAGATAAGGCTAAAGAGGTCTTTGTGGCATTTATGGATTTGGAAAAGGCGTATGACAGGGTGGATAGGGGGGCAATGTGGCAGATGTTGCAAGTGTATGGTGTAGGAGGTAGGTTACTGAAAGCAGTGAAGAGTTTTTACGAGGATAGTGAGGCTCAAGTTAGAGTATGTAGGAAAGAGGGAAATTTTTTCCCAGTAAAAGTAGGCCTTAGACAAGGATGTGTGATGTCACCGTGGTTGTTTAATATATTTATAGATGGGGTTGTAAGAGAAGTAAATGCGAGGGTCTTGGCAAGAGGCGTGGAGTTAAAAGATAAAGAATCACACACAAAGTGGGAGTTGTCACAGCTGCTCTTTGCTGATGACACTGTGCTCTTGGGAGATTCTGAAGAGAAGTTGCAGAGATTGGTGGATGAATTTGGTAGGGTGTGCAAAAGAAGAAAATTAAAGGTGAATACAGGAAAGAGTAAGGTTATGAGGATAACAAAAAGATTAGGTGATGAAAGATTGAATATCAGATTGGAGGGAGAGAGTATGGAGGAGGTGAACGTATTCAGATATTTGGGAGTGGACGTGTCAGCGGATGGGTCTATGAAAGATGAGGTGAATCATAGAATTGATGAGGGAAAAAGAGTGAGTGGTGCACTTAGGAGTCTGTGGAGACAAAGAACTTTGTCCTTGGAGGCAAAGAGGGGAATGTATGAGAGTATAGTTTTACCAACGCTCTTATATGGGTGTGAAGCGTGGGTGATGAATGTTGCAGCGAGGAGAAGGCTGGAGGCAGTGGAGATGTCATGTCTGAGGGCAATGTGTGGTGTGAATATAATGCAGAGAATTCGTAGTTTGGAAGTTAGGAGGAGGTGCGGGATTACCAAAACTGTTGTCCAGAGGGCTGAGGAAGGGTTGTTGAGGTGGTTCGGACATGTAGAGAGAATGGAGCGAAACAGAATGACTTCAAGAGTGTATCAGTCTGTAGTGGAAGGAAGGCGGGGTAGGGGTCGGCCTAGGAAGGGTTGGAGGGAGGGGGTAAAGGAGGTTTTGTGTGCGAGGGGCTTGGACTTCCAGCAGGCATGCTTGAGCGTGTTTGATAGGAGTGAATGGAGACAAATGGTTTTTAATACTTGACGTGCTGTTGGAGTGTGAGCAAAGTAACATTTATGAAGGGATTCAGGGAAACCGGCAGGCCGGACTTGAGTCCTGGAGATGGGAAGTACAGTGCCTGCACTCTGAAGGAGGGGTGTTAATGTTGCAGTTTAAAAACTGTAGTGTAAAGCACCCTTCTGGCAAGACAGTGATGGAGTGAATGATGGTGAAAGTTTTTCTTTTTCGGGCCACCCTGCCTTGGTGGGAATCGGCCGGTGTGATAATAAAATAAAAATATATATATATATATATATATATATATATATATATATATATATATATATAAATACATATATAAATATATATATATATACAAACACTGATCTCTGGCTGAAGGAGACTCGAACCTACGAACCTTAGGACAAGGTACGCAGTGCTTTACCAATCTACCCACACTGGACCAATACCTTGGCGTGTAGCATGAGCTACACGTTTGATCCAAGGCAGCTCTCGCGAATTCCTTGCATTGTTCAAATCTCTAGTAAGGCTGATGCATGCAGGGGATGAGATGAAAAGCTGTAAGCCTTCTCCCTGAAAGCTGGCTGCCTTGGATCAAACGTGTAGCTCATGCTACACGCCAAGGTATTGGTCCAGTGTGGGTAGATTGGTAAAGCACTGCGTACCTTGTCCTAAGGTTCGTAGGTTCGAGTCTCCTTCAGCCAGAGATCAGTGTTTGTGTATATTTCGCATGCTCTCGCGAATTCCTTGCATTGTTCAAATCTCTAGTAAGGCTGATGCATGCAGGGGATGAGATGAAAAGCTGTAAGCCTTCTCCCTGAAAGCTGGCTGCCTTGGATCAAACGTGTAGCTCATGCTACACGCCAAGGTATTGGTCCAGTGTGGGTAGATTGGTAAAGCACTGCGTACCTTGTCCTAAGGTTCGTAGGTTCGAGTCTCCTTCAGCCAGAGATCAGTGTTTGTGTATATTTCGCATGCTCTCGCGAATTCCTTGCATTGTTCAAATCTCTAGTAAGGCTGATGCATGCAGGGGATGAGATGAAAAGCTGTAAGCCTTCTCCCTGAAAGCTGGCTGCCTTGGATCAAACGTGTAGCTCATGCTACACGCCAAGGTATTGGTCCAGTGTGGGTAGATTGGTAAAGCACTGCGTACCTTGTCCTAAGGTTCGTAGGTTCGAGTCTCCTTCAGCCAGAGATCAGTGTTTGTGTATATTTCGCATGCTCTCGCGAATTCCTTGCATTGTTCAAATCTCTAGTAAGGCTGATGCATGCAGGGGATGAGATGAAAAGCTGTAAGCCTTCTCCCTGAAAGCTGGCTGCCTTGGATCAAACGTGTAGCTCATGCTACACGCCAAGGTATTGGTCCAGTGTGGGTAGATTGGTAAAGCACTGCGTACCTTGTCCTAAGGTTCGTAGGTTCGAGTCTCCTTCAGCCAGAGATCAGTGTTTGTGTATATTTCGCATGCTCTCGCGAATTCCTTGCATTGTTCAAATCTCTAGTAAGGCTGATGCATGCAGGGGATGAGATGAAAAGCTGTAAGCCTTCTCCCTGAAAGCTGGCTGCCTTGGATCAAACGTGTAGCTCATGCTACACGCCAAGGTATTGGTCCAGTGTGGGTAGATTGGTAAAGCACTGCGTACCTTGTCCTAAGGTTCGTAGGTTCGAGTCTCCTTCAGCCAGAGATCAGTGTTTGTGTATATTTCGCATGCTCTCGCGAATTCCTTGCATTGTTCAAATCTCTAGTAAGGCTGATGCATGCAGGGGATGAGATGAAAAGCTGTAAGCCTTCTCCCTGAAAGCTGGCTGCCTTGGATCAAACGTGTAGCTCATGCTACACGCCAAGGTATTGGTCCAGTGTGGGTAGATTGGTAAAGCACTGCGTACCTTGTCCTAAGGTTCGTAGGTTCGAGTCTCCTTCAGCCAGAGATCAGTGTTTGTGTATATTTCGCATGCTCTCGCGAATTCCTTGCATTGTTCAAATCTCTAGTAAGGCTGATGCATGCAGGGGATGAGATGAAAAGCTGTAAGCCTTCTCCCTGAAAGATGGCTGCCTTGGATCAAACGTGTAGCTCATGCTACACGCCAAGGTATTGGTCCAGTGTGGGTAGATTGGTAAAGCACTGCGTACCTTGTCCTAAGGTTCGTAGGTTCGAGTCTCCTTCAGCCAGAGATCAGTGTTTGTGTATATTTCGCATGCTCTCGCGAATTCCTTGCATATATATATATATATATATATATATATATATATATATATAGAGAGAGAGAGAGAGAGAGAGAGAGAGAGAGATGCCCTCTGAATGTCACATACAAGGCTATAAATTATTCCACACTGATAGAGTCAACAGGAAAGGTGGTGGAGTAGCGATGTATGTCAGAGACAATTTAAATTGTTGTGTTAGACAAGATATTAAATTAGAAGCGTCAGCCACTGAATCTGTTTGGTTACAGCTTCTCGAGGGCCGAGAAAAACTAATTTTGGGTGTGATTTACAGGGCCCCAAATCTTGATAGGGAGTGCAGTAAACTTCTATGGGACGAAATTCGTAAGGCATCTACATACGAAAATGTTGTGTTAATGGGAGATTTCAACTACAGACAGATTGACTGGAGCAATTTGACAGGAAATTTAGAGTCAGGTGACTTTCTTGATACGATCCAGGATTGTTTTTTAAAACAGTTTGTGACAGAGCCAACTAGGGGAAATAACCTCCTTGACTTGGTTCTTGCCAGTAGGGAAACACTAATTAATAATCTTGAGGTTAATGATGAGCTTGGGGAAAGTGATCACAAATCACTCAGTTTTAATATATCATGGAATTCCCCTAATAATGGCAATCAAGTCTCCGTCCCTGACTTTCGCTTGGCTGAATTCATATGACTGAAAAATTACTTAGGTGGGCTGAACTGGAATGACCTGACTAAGGGTCAGGTAGGTGGTGATGGTTGCAGATATGATGCTTTCCAGGGCATAGTTCTAGCTGCTCAGTCAAATTATGTTCCAAATAGGGAAATCAGATCAAACAAAAATGATCCTAAATGGATGAACAATAGATTAAAATATCTGATTGGTCAAAAGAGAGGCATATATAGGCAAATCAAAAGAGGAGAGGGGCAATTGAGAAATCGATATATTCAGTTAAAGAGAGAAATAAAAAAGGGAATTAGAAAAGCAAAAAGAGATTATGAGGTTAAAGTTGCAAGAGAATCGAAGACTAATCCAAAAGGATTCTTTCAGGTATACAGAAGTAAGATCAGGGACAAGATAGGCCCTATCAAAAGTTCCTCGGGTCAGCTCACTGACAGTGATAAGGAAATGTGTAGAATTTTTAACACATACTTCCTCTCAGTTTTTACACAGGAGGATACCAGCGATATTCCAGTAATGATAAATTATGTAGAACAGGACGATAATAAACTGTGCACTATTAGGGTCACAAGTGACATGGTCCTTAGGCAAATAGATAAATTAAAACCTAACAAATCCCCAGGCCCTGATGAACTGTATGCAAGGGTTCTAAAGGAATGTAAAGAGGAGCTTAGCACACCTTTGGCTAATCTTTTCAACATATCACTACAAACTGGCATGGTGCCAGATAAGTGGAAAATGGCAAATGTGATACCTATTTTCAAAACAGGTGACAGGTCCTTAGCTTCGAACTATAGACCAATAAGCCTAACCTCCATAGTGGGAAAATTTATGGAATCAATAATTGCCGAGGCAGTTCGTAGCCACCTTGAAAAGCATAAATTAATGAACGAATCTCAGCATGGTTTTACAAAAGGGCGTTCCTGCCTTACGAATTTATTAACTTTTTTCACTAAGGTATTTGAGGAGGTAGATCATGGTAATGAATATGATATTGTGTATATGGACTTCAGTAAGGCTTTTGACAGGGTCCCACATCAGAGACTATTGAGGAAAATTAAAGCACATGGAATAGGAGGAGAAATTTTTTCCTGGATAGAGGCATGGTTGACAAATAGGCAGCAGAGAGTTTGCATAAATGGGGAGAAATCAGAGTGGGGAAGCGTCACGAGCGGTGTTCCACAGGGGTCAGTGTTGGGGCCCCTGCTGTTCACAATCTACATAAACGACATAGATGAGGGCATAAAGAGCGACATCGGCAAGTTTGCCGATAACACCAAAATAGGCCGTCGAATTCATTCTGACGAGGACATTCGAGCACTCCAGGAAGATTTGAATAGACTGATGCAGTGGTCGGAGAAGTGGCAGATGCAGTTTAATATAGACAAATGCAAAGTTCTAAATGTTGGACAGGACAATAACCATGCCACATATAAACTAAATAATGTAGATCTTAATATTACGGATTGCGAAAAAGATTTAGGAGTTCTGGTTAGCAGTAATCTGAAACCAAGACAACAGTGCATAAGTGTTCGCAATAAAGCTAATAGAATCCTTGGCTTCATATCAAGAAGCATAAATAATAGGAGTCCTCAGGTTGTTCTTCAACTCTATACATCCTTGGTTAGGCCTCATTTAGATTATGCTGCATAGTTTTGGTCACCGTATTACAGAATTGATATAAATTCTCTGGAAAATGTACAAAGGAGGATGACAAAGTTGATCCCATGTATCAGAAACCTTCCCTATGAGGATAGACTAAGGGCCCTGAAACTGCACTCTCTAGAAAGACGTAGTATTAGGGGGGATATGATTGAGGTGTATAAATGGAAGACAGGAATAAATAAAGGGGATGTAAATAGTGTGCTGAAAATATCTAGCCTAGACAGGACTCGCAGCAATGGTTTTAAGTTGGAAAAATTCAGATTCAGGAAGGATATAGGAAAGTACTGGTTTGGTAATAGAGTTGTGGATGAGTGGAACAAACTCCCAAGTACCGTTATAGAGGCCAGAACGTTGTGTAGCTTTAAAAATAGGTTGGATAAATACATGAGTAGATGTGGGTGGGTGTGAGTTAGACCTGATAGCTTGTGCTACCAGGTCGGTTGCCGTGTTCCTCCCTTAAGTCAATGTGACCTGACCTGACTAGGTTGGGTGCATTGGCTTAAGCCGGTAGGAGACTTGGACCTGCCTCGCATGGGCCAGTAGGCCTTCTGCAGTGTTCCTTCGTTCTTATGTTCTTATGTTCTTATATATACGTATATATATATTATATATATATATATATATATATATATATATTATATATATATATTATATATATATGATGGGGTCCACCTCTGGTGTAAATTGTGGGACCCATAGCCTCGGAGAAGTGGATAAAAAGGCTTCAAGGAAAAATATTTGGATTTCTTCCTGAAGCCGTTTGAATATTCCACTTCCCCTACCACCCCATCTTTTCATATTTATTTTTTTTTACCAATAGGAATATTTTATTACATAATATGGTACAGAAGATTTAAGAGATACATTATTGATATAAAGGTGGCATATACGGTACATGTTGTTACGTGTGTATCACCGATTATAAGGTGAAAATCTCATCCAGCTCCTCAGAGCTGGGGCGTGTGCCCAAAATACAGCAGGCATTACCCCTTTGAACAGCCGCACTGAGCCGCTGGAACAGAAAACTAGCTGCCCTGTATTCTCTCGCCGGTATTCTCCTGGCCCGGGTCTTTTCCAAGTAGTGGTGACCCGGCCTTGGCTCCCTATCTGGGGAGTGTCTCGAGACTTAAGTCTTATATATATATATATTTATATATATATATATATATATATATATATATATATTTATATATACAGTGGAACCTCAAAAATCGAACTGCTCCCAACACGACCAATTATGTAAGTGTATTTTTGTAAGTGCTTTTATAAGTGTATTTTTGAGGGTCTGAAATGGACTAATCTAATTTACATTATTCCTGAAGGGAATAAATTCACTCGGTAAAGGCACTCGAGCAGCCTTCTGGACCGAAGAAAGTTCGATATTTGAGGTTCCACTGTATATATAATCATTTATTTATTTATTTAATTATTTACGGAGTGGTCAAGATTCGAACTGGGAGACATTGTAGCTAACTTCATTCTATTTTTTTTTTAATACATGAACAATATTTTGAAAATTAGAGATATATGTGAAGAGATGCTGTCTAGTTATCACAAGAAATAATAAAATAAACTCTGATGACCACCACACGCCTTCTCTACAAAATCATCAAATTATATTCAGAACGTGTTTCTACGCAATTTTCCTTCTGTTCAATAACGTACATTTATACCTATGTCTTACATCTTTTGTTGATTCTAATATCATATGAACCTAACACTATAATGTTTTACAAAATTAGTATGTAAATGTAATGTTGAAAGGCCTTATTAAAAAGTATTACATGAATTGTGAATTTGATTTACTGCGGCGATTTCTGCCTCACTCAAGGACCAGTTAAACATTTAAAGGGGTGTTCGGATTAAGCCTCCTGTGCACTTAAGCCTCCTGTGCACTTAAGCCTCCTGTGCACTTAAGCCTCCTGTGCACTTAAGCTTCCTGTGCACTTAAGCCTCCTGTGCACTTAAGCCTCCTGTGCACTTAAGCCTCCTGTGCACTTAAGCCTCCTGTGCACTTAAGCTTCCTGTGCACTTAAGCCTCCTGTGCACTTAAGCCTCCTGTGCACTTAAGCCTCCTGTGCACTTAAGCTTCCTGTGCACTTAAGCCTCCTGTGCACTTAAGCCTCCTGTGCACTTAAGCCTCCTGTGCACTTAAGCCTCCTGTGCACTTAAGCCTCCTGTGCACTTAAGCTTCCTGTGCACTTAAGCCTCCTGTGCACTTAAGCCTCCTGTGCACTTAAGCCTCCTGTGCACTTAAGCTTCCTGTGCACTTAAGCCTCCTGTGCACTTAAGCCTCCTGTGCACTTAAGTCTCCTGTGCACTTAAGCCTCCTGTGCACTTAAGCCTCCTGTGCACTTAAGCTTCCTGTGCACTTAAGCCTCCTATGCACTTAAGCTTCCTGTGCAGTTAAGCCTCCTGTGCACTTAAGCCTCCTGTGCACTTAAGCCTCCTGTGCACTTAAGCTTCCTGTGCACTTAAGCCTCCTGTGCACTTAAGCCTCCTGTGCACTTAAGCCTCCTGTGCACTTAAGCCTCCTGTGCACTTAAGCCTCCTGTGCACTTAAGCCTCCTGTGCACTTAAGCTTCCTGTGCACTTAAGCCTCCTGTGCACTTAAGCCTCCTGTGCACTTAAGCCTCCTGTGCACTTAGGGTGTTAGTCGACTACGCTGGGTCACAGAATAAGGTACAATAATATATATAAGACAGGGCTAGGCTTTGAGAAGCTCAGAAGTAGAATAATATTTCTGAACCTATAAATTTAACAGAGTATAAATGAAAATATTCTGTCTCTGAGCAAATCTTCCCTCAGATGCATTGATTTGTTCTCAGAATCGAATAAATGATATCTGAAATAAACGGAAGGCTCCTGCACACTAGACTCTATCCTCATTAGAAAATCAATGTCATTTAATACCTCTGCCCCTGACGTGCAGCCTAGGCGAGGCCAGGGGAAGAACCTAGCGCTGTCATGCCAGCAGGCAGGGAGGAGAGAGAAGGGAGGGGAGGGGAGGGGAGGGGAGGGAAGGGGAAGGTCCATCGTCGTCATGACAGCCGGTAGGGAGGGGAGGAGAAGGGAGAGGACTCCCCAACATTGTCATGATAGCACAAAGAGTGAAGGCCTTGGAGTTGTCATGTTACGAGATTCAGTGACTGCCTGGGTTTGTGATGTGGTGCTGTGAGAGGCATAATGCCTGCGTTGGTGTATAGTGAGGTGAGATGTTGAAAGTAGGGTTCCTCATTGAGTGTGTGACGTAATGTGGTGATGGAGGCAAAATGCTTGCTTGTGTGTGTGCGATGTGGGAAATGAGACAGGGTGGCTGCCTGTGTGTAGAGTGACGTGTGAAGATGGAAATTGTCTGCTTGGTTGTTTGTGATGTGAGGAGGGAGGCCGGGTACCTGCCTAGGTACCTCAGCCTGAAGTTGATGTGTTTAGTCCATCAATCTTGTAGAAAGTACATCATAGGGCCGTAGAAGTGGCTTATATACTGTAGTCAGGTGAGGCGAAGCAGGAGGCGGGGTCGTAGTGGTACCATCCACTAGCCGAAGTAGGTCTTCGTCGAAAGGTTGGACAAGTGTTGAAGAATCCTTTGTATCAAGATCCCATGATGTTGCAGTGTCACATCTGTCAGACACTGCAAAATTATTGGATCTTGATACAAAGAATTCTTCAACACTTGCCTAACCTTTGGACGAAGACCTACTTCGACTAGTGGATGGTACCGCTATGATCCCGCCTCCTCTTGCTTCACCTCACCTGACTACAGTATATAAGCCACTTCTACAGCCCTATGCTGTACTTTCTACAAGACTGATGGACTAAACACATCGACTCCAGGCTGAGAGACTGATTACCTCGAACTCCTCTTCTCCTTACACTTTTCTGATTTGTATTGGACTGACGAAGCCACTTTGTGGCGAAACGTTTCTTCAATAAAGATTCCCATATGTTGCATGTCTCAATCTTCAACTTTTCCTTTTTAAACCATTTATTACATTCGGAAGATTAGTGAACTGCAATTATATTATTTACTGAACCTATAACATAGTAAAAATCAGGAGAAAGACAGATTCAGCAGAAAAGTCTGATACAAATGTTCAAACGCTGTGAATACTTCAGATCAATTTGTTTACTTTTTTTTCTACAATTTCAGCCTTTTATGGCTTCTGTAAGTTTTCCCCTCAGAGAATTTATCTCTGTCAGATGTATTAATGTATGCTTGTTTTCCGCTTCTTGACTTATTTTTTTTCAGATTTTTCTAGCAACTCGGCCACTTCATTTTGTTTCTCTGCCTTCTGCATTGTTTTACCTTTCGCGTCAGAGTTTTCATCCTATCGACTTTCTCATGAGCCATATTTTTCCTCTTGTCTTCCAGATACATTGTATATCTCATTCTTGAGACTCTACAGTGCTGTAACAAGTCTTTGCTCACAAGGATGTCATGTACCTCACTTTCGCCTTCTTCGCATCATTGTACACATGTCAAAAGGTCCCTCTTACTTTTTTTCTGGATCCATATAGCAGGAAAAGATATGTTCACTGACTGAAAAACCTCTCAATATCTAACTGTCCAAGCTATAGTTAAGATTGTTTTTAAGTACCTTCCAAAGCACTGCAAATTCCTTACTAAACAAGAGTCCATTGAGGAAAGTGTGTCAATGAACTCATATTTGGGGTACTTCAGAAGTGTAGCATAAACTCCCTTATACTGCTGTGTTGCGTGGAACTGGCAGTAGCTTCGTATCATCATATTCCATTGATCTGAGGAAAGAAGCTTCCACAGCTATCTTGAAGAAATGCTTGAAGGATGATCTCTAGAACTTTTTTCGGTCAAAGCATGGAGAAAATTCCAGCATTCACTCTTGAATTCCTTCAGTAGTAACTGGCATATTTTCTTGTCTTTATTCCAACTTGTCAACTACGGCTTTTAAAGTAAAGCAAATGCTTTACATCAATTAATCTAGCATTCCGATCCGCTGTACGGTTGTGTTTCATACAAAATCTCTCTGGTGATTTTTTTCATCAGGGTCTTCAAAATGTCTTTCTTGTCTAATTTTATAAAAACAACCAAGTATCATTTTATGTGTCTGACCTGTGGTGTAAAGATCTGCAACTTAGCAATAATTAGCAGCAGAGGATCTAGAGCACTTTTAAACAAAACGATGGAATACTGTATTTTAGGCACTTGTCGATCCTTCAAGAGTTTCGGAAACATTCTTAGTATGTGTGGCCACAATCCATTGCTTTTCTTGCTACAAGCCCATCCTCTAACCACCTTGTAGAACAAATCCTAGGAAAAACTGTGTGTACATCCGTTATAGTTTCAAAATCCTCTTTTCTTGCAGGTTAATCAGGTCCCTAAGGATGGTATCAATATTCTGTTCAGTAGTCTGAGCTCCAGTGTTGTGTCAACCATGCTACCTTCTTATGCTTAATTAACTCCCTCAGCATGGGACTCCAAGGCTCTTTTTCCATATTATTAAGGTCAAAGTCTTTACCACATAGTAAATGTTTTGCCATCTAAATTTAAGATCTATGTTCAGCAAGTTAATGTGAAAAATCAAAATCCTTCAGCAATTTCTATATCCGAGGTTACTTCTACTTATGATTAAGACCAGCTCCAGCACCAGCACCACCAGCACCACCAGCAGCACCACCACCACCATCACCATCATCACCACCACAACCACCACCTTCACCAGCATCTCCATCACCACCACCACCACCACCACCAATCACCACCACCACCACCAGCTCTACCTTAATAATGAGTTCTCCAAGCTTTCTTTAGACTTCTACTCTAGTATACACATCAACAACAACCTTCATAATAAAAAAAACATTGTCATAGGATACAAGTAGTCAACTAAGATAATTTACTAATCAAGATGACGAGTGAAAGTTAAGACACTTGTGCAACATCTGGTTATCTTCATTGTAGACGTTTCGCCATCCAGTGGCTTTATCAATACAAATTCTTGGACAAAATATTTTGTCCAAGAATCTGTATTGATAAAGCCACTGGATGGCGAAACGTCTACAATAAAGATAACCAGATGTTGCACAAGTGTCTTAACTTGCATCTTGTCGGTATTGTATACCAGTCTTGCACAAGATGACGAGTCAAGGAAGAAGGACTCTGGCAAGAAAAATCTTAATAATCTTAAGTGATAACATTACCAGTTATATATTTGGTTTCCTATTTTACTCGGTGAAATTAGAATTCATTAAGCATTTTTTCCTTGGCAAAATTCGGCTTTCATTCACAAATTTTAAATTTTACAAAATTTCTGACAAAATTTCAAGTGCCTTGATAAGTCTAAGCATGAAAAATAAACCGTGAGGTTTGTCTGACACGTAGCAACTAAACCAGAGAAATCCTTCATCGTTTTAGATAATGAGGAAGTTGTTAGGATGAGAAAAGGAGACAGATACATGTAAAAATGGTCGTACATTTTCATTTTTTAAAAATAAGCACTCTCAAACATAAATTAAAATTGGTGATTCTGGTCCCTAGTTTAGTTTAGGTTAGGTGAGATTGAGATGGATTAGGTGGTAATAGGTGTGATTAAGTTAAGAGAGGATAGTTGCAGATCGCAGTCACGGGGGAGGAATACCTGATAGGAATACCTAATACCTTAGATAGGACTGGGCATTGAAATGAGCTAAGGTAGGACAACAGCTCCTTGCCTGTAAAAACTGATTTGGGTTAAAAAACAAGCAACCTTCACCAGAGGAATCATTGTCAAAGATAAAATCAACAGAATCCTCATGGAATCGTCTATTCAAAAGTTGGTAAAGTTTAGTTGTTGCTTGCCCATGATTTTGAGAAAGAGCTCGCAGAATGTAAGTCCTTCAGCATATCCTTGAATTTATACATTTATATTTCATAATTTCCTTCAATAAATAACTAATTCTTTAGCACTATTGCACCCCGTTTATTAGCTCTAACCAGACACTCCTAACTTAATCCCATTTATTTCTTCCAACTGAAACTCCCTTACGCCTTCAGCTTTGTTATAAATAAATAAATAAATAAATAAATATATATATATATATATGTATATATATATATATATATATATATATATATATATATATATATATATATATATATATATATATATATATATATATATATATATATATATATATATATATATATATATCATGTCGTGCCTAATAGGTAAAACTGGTCAATTAGCAGGAACTCATTTAAAATTAGGTCCTTTTTAAAAATTTCTCTTATACGTTTAAAGATATATTTTTTAATTAAAGTTAAAGTAAAAATTTATAAATTTGCACCAAAAGAATCTTAGAAAACTTACTTAACCTTATCATAACAAGCGCAATTTAATTTAGACTAATCCAACCAAATAAATTTTAGATACGTTTACAATAATTTAATATTAAACAAACAGTGAAATATTTTTTTTTCGTTAGGTTCAGAATGATTTTTCCGAAATTATTGCATACACAAATTTTCCCTTGTCTAATATGGCAAGATGAGCGTTGCAATTTAAGCCAAGATCGCAATGTTTCATATTCGGCACGATATATATATATATATATATATATATATATATATATATATATATATATATATATATATATATATATATATATATATATATATATATATATATATATATAAGTATGGAAGAGGGTAAGGTACATAGGGATTGGCAGAGAGCATGCATAGTTCCTTTGTATAAAGGCAAAGGGGATGAAAGAGAGTGCAAAAATTATAGGGGGATAAGTCTTCTGAGTATACCTGGTAAAGTGTATGGTAGAGTTATTATTGAAAGAATTAAGAGTAAGACGGAGAATAGGATAGCAGATGAACAAGGAGGCTTTAGGAAAGGTAGGGGGTGTGTGGACCAGGTGTTTACAGTGAAACATATAAGTGAACAGTATTTAGATAAGGCTAAAGAGGTCTTTGTGGCATTTAAATTTGGAAAAGGCGTATGACAGGGTGGATAGGGGGGGCAATGTGGCAGATGTTGCAGGTGTATGGTGTAGGAGGTAGGTTACTGAAAGCAGTGAAGAGTTTTTAGGAGGATAGTGAGGCTCAAGTTAGAGTATGTAGGAAAGAGGGAAATTACTTCCCAGTAAAAGTAGGCCTTAGACAAGGATGTGTGATGTCACCGTGGTTGTTTAATATATTTATAGATGGGGTTGTAAGAGAAGTAAATGCGAGGGTCTTGGCAAGAGGCGTGGAGTTAAAAGATAAAGAATCACACATAGAGTGGGAGTTGTCACAGTTGCTCTTTGCTGATGATACTGTGCTCTTGGGAGATTCTGAAGAGAAGTTGCAGAGATTGGTGGATGAATTTGGTAGGGTGTGCAAAAGAAGAAAATTCAAAGTGAATACAGGAAAGAGTAAGGTTATGAGGATAACAAAAAGATTAGGTGATGAAAGATTGGATATCAGATTGGAGGGAGAGAGTATGGAGGAGGTGAATGTATTCAGATATTTGGGAGTGGACGTGTCAGCGGATGGGTCTATGAAAGATGAGGTGAATCATAGAATTGATGAGGGGAAAAGGGTGAGTGGTGCACTTAGGAGTGTGTGGAGACAAAGAACTTTGTTCTTGGAGGCAAAGAGGGGAATGTATGAGAGTACAGTTTTACCAACGCTCTTCTATGGGTGTGAAGCGTGGGTGATGTTGCAGCGAGGAGAAGGCTGGAGGCAGTGGAGATGTCATGTCTGAGGGCAATGTGTGGTGTGAATATAATGCAGAGAATTCGTAGTTTGGAAGTTACTAGGAGGTGCGGGATTACCAAAACTGTTGCCCAGAGGGCTGAGGAAGGGTTGTTGAGGTGGTTCGGACATGTAGAGAAAATGGAGCGAAACAGAGTGACTTCAAGAGTGTATCAGTCTGTAGTGGAAAGAAGGCGGGGTAGGGGTCGGCCTAGGAAAGGGTGGAGGTAGGGGGTAAAGGAGGTTTTGTGTTTGAGGGGCTTGGACTTCAAGCAGGCATGCGTGAGCGTGTTTGATAGGAGTGAATGAAGACAAATGGTTTTTAATACTTGACGTGCTGTTGGAGTGTGAGCAAAGTAACATTTATGAAGGGGTTCAGGGAAACCGGCAGGCCGGACTTGAGTCCTGGAGATGGGAAGTACAGTGCCTGCACTCTGAAGGAGGGGTGTTAATGTTGCAGCTTAAAAACTGTAGTGTAAAGCACCCTTCTGGCAAGACAGTGATGGAGTGAATGATGGTGAAAGTTTTTCTTTTTCGGACCACCCTGCCTTGGTGGAAATCGGCCAGTGTGGTAATAAATAAAAATAATATATATATATATATATATATATATATATATATATATATATATATATATATATATATATATATATATATATATATATATATATATATATATATATATATATATATATATATATATATATATATATATATATATATATATATATATATATGTCGTGCCGAATATGTAAAACTGGTCAATTAGCAAGAACTCATTTAAAATTAAGTCCTTTCTAAAATTTTCTCTTATACGTTTAAAGATATATATTTTTTTCATTAATGTTAATGTAAAACCTACGAACCTTGGAATAAGGTACGCAGTGCTTTACCAATCTACCCACACTTGACCAATACCTTGGGATGAGATGAAAAGCTGTAAGCCTTCTCCATGAAAGCTGGCTGCCTTGGATCAAAGTCTAGCGCAAGCTGGACTCCAAGGTATTGGGCCAGTGTGGGTAGATTGGTAAAGCACTGCGTACCTTGTTCCAGGGTTTGTAGGTTCGAGTCTCCTTCAGCCAGAGATCAGTGTTTGTGTATATTTCGCCTGCTCTTGCGAATTCCTTGCATATATATATATATATATATATATATATATATATATATATTTATATATATATATATATATATATATATATATATATATGAAAAAAATCTATCTTTAAAAGTATAAGAGAAAATTTTAGAAAGGACTTAATTTTAAATGAGTTCTTTATAATTGACCAGTTTTATATATTCGGCACGACATATATATATATATATATATATATATATATATATATATATATGTCGTGCCGAATATGTAAAACTGGTCAATTAGCAAGAACTCATTTAAAATTAAGTCCTTTCTAAAATTTTCTCTTATACTTTTAAAGATATATTTTTTTCATTAATTTTAATATAATTTTTTTTAATTTTGCTCCAAAAGAATCTTAGAAAACTTACCTAACCTTATTATAACAAGCGCAATTTATTTTTAGCCTAACCCAACTAAATATATTTTATATTTGTTTAGAATAATTTAATACTAAACAAACACAGTGAAATACATTTTTTTCGTTAGGTTCAGAATGATTTTGGCGAAATTATTGCATACACAAATTTTCAGTTGTCCTATATGGCAAGATGAGCGTTGCTATTTAAGCCAAGATCGCAAGTTCTGCCTATTCGGCACGACATATATATATATATATATATATATATATATATATATATATATATATATATATATATATATATATATATATATATATATATATATATATATATATATATATATATATATATATGTGTGTGTATGTATATTTCAAGGAAGTCACAGAAACACTGTAGAGTGAGCTCAACATCTTGTTTTCGCCTGATGGTTCCCTGGCTGGCATTAAGGAATCTCTTCTAGAGGACATCAGAAAAATACAAGTCATTGGAGAGAACCTGGGTCTATCTTCAATCCCCACCAAATGCGAAACAGTTTCTTCCATAAAACAAATCGATGAGGATAATGGTGCTGTTTCGCCAGGAGCACGAGCCAATGATGTAGCCACTTCCGCACTCCTTCGTGCTCTTCTCGGATCCAATGCTATTGATCTGATTCTAGATAAAAATAATTTCTGACCTCAGGACGATGGAAGGCAGGATGTAAGACGCATGATTCCTTCTGCCTACTCACCGGGTGCATGTCTCCTCCTGACTTCCAGTCAGGCTTAAGGGGCTGGGAGTAAATAAATCTTCCCAGATTGCCCCACCAGCTTTCTTATCCTCCTCCATTGCGCTGGACCAGTTAATAAAGGAAATTCTCCCGGGCAACCTTGGTGACTTAGCAGGAATGCAAGATCCAGGGCGATAATTACCGACTAGGAGCGCCAAAACCTAGTGCAGCACTGGCCTGCAAACAGCTCAAATGGGATGGCCCTATCGATGAAAAGGTGTATACCATGCTCAGGGCCGCAACCTCCAACACGAAGAGACTGCCCGTCTCTAAGCTGAGCCCGCACATAACTCTGAGGATTTCATCCTAACAGTTTCCATTTCGGCAATGGGAATACGCCTTGACCCACAGACCCTCCGTATTCCAGTTGCTGTCTACCTCGTTGTCCCAACCAACATGTGTATTTGCAGTGATGAGCAATCCAACCAACATGGTCTTCTTGGTCTAAACTTCTCCAAAAACCAGTGATGGCATGCGACACACACTGAAGTCAACGACATCATAAAAAGGAGTTTTATTACAGCTGGATGCCAGGCTGAAAGAGAGAGCCCTATTCCCTAGCAACCAGCAAAACTCACAATCGTGCAAACAGCCCCGACGGAATCACCATCTATTCTTGGAAAAATGTTAAGCTTTTAAAATGGGACACCTGCGTGCCTACGCTAGCTGACATCTACATCCGTGATAGCGTTAGGCAACAGGGAGGTGCTGCCGATCACAGGGAGGAGTACAAGATCAGCAAGTACAGGGACATAAGCAATCGGTATCAATTTGCGTCAGTGGGATCGGAGACCCTGGGATCATGGGGAGAGACTGCCACACGTTTCATCAAAGAACTAATTAGTTCCAGAATCATTGACACCAATAGGACGGCCGCTTTCACGTTTCAGCGCCTTAGCCTAGCCATCCAGAGGGAATATGCTTCCTACATACTTGGCTCGCATCCAGTTTCAGAAGAGCTGGATGAGTTTACAGGATTCGATCATGCGTTCCCTTGCCCAAGATCACGAATGTCCATACATCACGGATAACACGCTCAGTACTGCTGGGCGCCTGGTGTTTAAGGATGGTAGCCCTATGGATAGAGTGATGTGTACTGTGTTCAGTTCACCAGGGATGGGCATGGGAATGCAGCATCGAATCCTGGCCAAGACGCAGTTCTGTTAATGATCCAAAATCACTAGTTTCGGGATTTTATTGATATATATATATATATATATATATATATATATATATATATATATATATATATATATATATATATAAACAAACACTGATCACTGGCTGAAGGAGACTCGAACCTACGAACCATGGAACAAGGTACGCAGTGCTTTACCAATCTACCCACACTGGACCAATACCTTGGACTCCAGCTTGCGCTAGACTTTGATCCAAGGCAGCCAGCTTTCAGGGAGAAGGCTTACAGCTTTTCATCTCATCCCCTGCATGCATCAGCCTTACTAGAGACATTAACAATGCAAGGAATTCGCAAGAGCAGGCGAAATATACACAAACACTAATCTCTGGCTGAAGGAGACTCGAACCTACGAACCTTGGAACAAGGTACGCAGTGCTTTATCAATCTACTCACACTGGACCTATACCTTGGGATGAGATGAAAAGCTGTAAGCCGTCTCCCTGAAAGCTGGCTGCCTTGAATCAAAGTCTAGCGCAAGCTGGACGCCAAGGTATTGGTCCAGTGTGGGTAGATTGGTAAAGCACTGCGTACCTATATATATATATATTATTTTTTTTTTTTATTATCACACCGGCCGATTTCCACCAAGGCAGGGTGGCCCGAAAAAGAAAAACTTTCACCATCATTCACTCCATCACTGTCTTGCCAGAAGGGTGCTTTACACTACAGTTTTTAAACTGCAACATTAACACCCCTCCTTCAGAGTGCAGGCACTGTACTTCCCATCTCCAGGACTCAAGTCCGGCCTGCCGGTTTCCCTGAATCCCTTCATAAATGTTACTTTGCTCACACTCCAACAGCACGTCAAGTATTAAAAACCATTTGTCTCCATTCACTCCTATCAAACACGCTCACGCATGCCTGCTGGAAGTCCAAGCCCCTCGCACACAAAACCTCCTTTACCCCCTCCCTCCAACCCTTCCTAGGCCGACCCCTACCCCGCCTTCCTTCCACTACAGACTGATACACTCTTGAAGTCATTCTGTTTCGCTCCATTCTCTCTACATGTCCGAACCACCTCAACAACCCTTCCTCAGCCCTCTGGACAACAGTTTTGGTAATCCCGCACCTCCTCCTAACTTCCAAACTACGAATTCTCTGCATTATATTCACACCACACATTGCCCTCAGACATGACATCTCCACTGCCTCCAGCCTTCTCCTCGCTGCAACATTCATCACCCACGCTTCACACCCATATAAGAGCGTTGGTAAAACTATACTCTCATACATTCCCCTCTTTGCCTCCAAGGACAAAGTTCTTTGTCTCCACAGACTCCTAAGTGCACCACTCACTCTTTTTCCCTCATCAATTCTATGATTCACCTCATCTTTCATAGACCCATCCGCTGACACGTCCACTCCCAAATATCTGAATACGTTCACCTCCTCCATACTCTCTCCCTCCAATCTGATATTCAATCTTTCATCACCTAATCTTTTTGTTATCCTCATAACCTTACTCTTTCCTGTATTCACCTTTAATTTTCTTCTTTTGCACACCCTACCAAATTCATCCACCAATCTCTGCAACTTCTCTCCAGAATCTCCCAAGAGCACAGTGTCATCAGCAAAGAGCAGCTGTGACAACTCCCACTTTCTGTGTGATTCTTTATCTTTTAACTCCACGCCTCTTGCCAAGACCCTCGCATTTACTTCTCTTACAACCCCATCCATAAATATATTAAACAACCACGGTGACATCACACATCCTTGTCTAAGGCCTACTTTTACTGGGAAAAAATTTCCCTCTTTCCTACATACTCTAACTTGAGCCTCACTATCCTCGTAAAAACTCTTCACTGCTTTCAGTAACCTACCTCCTACACCATACACTTGCAACATCTGCCACATTGCCCCCCTATCCACCCTGTCATACGCCTTTTCCAAATCCATAAATGCCACAAAGACCTCTTTAGCCTTATCTAAATACTGTTCACTTATATGTTTCACTGTAAACACCTTTTCCACACACCCCCTACCTTTCCTAAAGCCTCCTTGTTCATCTGCTATCCTATTCTCCGTCTTACTCTTAATTCTTTCAATTATAACTCTACCATACACTTTACCAGGTACACTCAACAGACTTATCCCCCTATAATTTTTGCACTCTCTTTTATCCCCTTTGCCTTTATACAAAGGAACTATGCATGCTCTCTGCCAATCCCTAGGTACCTTACCCTCTTCCATACATTTATTAAATAATTGCACCAACCACTCCAAAACTATATCCCCACCTGCTTTTAACATTTCTATCTTTATCCCATCAATCCCGGCTGCCTTACCCCCTTTCATTTTACCTACTGCCTCACGAACTTCCCCCACACTCACAACTGGCTCTTCCTCACTCCTACAAGATGTTATTCCTCCTTGCCCTATACACGAAATCACAGCTTCCCTATCTTCATCAACATTTAACAATTCCTCAAAATATTCCTTCCATCTTCCCAATACCTCTAACTCTCCATTTAATAACTCTCCTCTCCTATTTTTAACTGACAAATCCATTTGTTCTCTAGGCTTTCTTAACTTGTTAATCTCACTCCAAAACTTTTTCTTATTTTCAACAAAATTTGTTGATAACATCTCACCCACTCTCTCATTTGCTCTCTTTTTACATTGCTTCACCACTCTCTTAACTTCTCTCTTTTTCTCCATATACTCTTCCCTCCTTGCATCACTTCTACTTTGTAAAAACTTCTCATATGCTAACTTTTTCTCCCTTACTACTCTCTTTACATCATCATTCCACCAATCACTCCTCTTCCCTCCTGCACCCACTTTCCTGTAACCACAAACTTCTGCTGAACACTCTAACACTACATTTTTAAACCTACCCCATACCTCTTCGACCCCATTGCCTATGCTCTCATTAGCCCATCTATCCTCCAATAGCTGTTTATATCTTACCCTAACTGCCTCCTCTTTTAGTTTATAAACCTTTACCTCTCTCTTCCCTGATGCTTCTATTCTCCTTGTATCCCATCTACCTTTTACTCTCAGTGTAGCTACAACTAGAAAGTGATCTGATATATCTGTGGCCCCTCTATAAACATGTACATCCTGAAGTCTACTCAACAGTCTTTTATCTACCAATACATAATCCAACAAACTACTGTCATTTCGCCCTACATCATATCGTGTATACTTATTTATCCTCTTTTTCTTAAAATATGTATTACCTATAACCAAACCCCTTTCTATACAAAGTTCAATCAAAGGGCTCCCATTATCATTTACACCTGGCACCCCAAACTTACCTACCACACCCTCTCTAAAAGTTTCTCCTACTTTAGCATTCAAGTCCCCTACCACAATTACTCTCTCACTTGGTTCAAAGGCTCCTATACATTCACTTAACATCTCCCAAAATCTCTCTCTCTCCTCTGCATTCCTCTCTTCTCCAGGTGCATACACGCTTATTATGACCCACTTCTCGCATCCAACCTTTACTTTAATCCACATAATTCTTGAATTTACACATTCATATTCTCTTTTCTCCTTCCATAACTGATCATTTAACATTACTGCTACCCCTTCCTTTGCTCTAACTCTCTCAGATACTCCAGATTTAATCCCATTTATTTCCCCCCACTGAAACTCTCCTACCCCCTTCAGCTTTGTTTCGCTTAGGGCCAGGACATCCAACTTCTTTTCATTCATAACATCAGCAATCATCTGTTTCTTGTCATCCGCACTACATCCACGCACATTTAAGCAACCCAGTTTTATAAAGTTTTTCTTCTTCTCTTTTTTAGTAATTGTATACAGGAGAAGGGGTTACTAGCCCATTGCTCCCGGCATTTTAGTCGCCTCATACGACACGCATGGCTTACGGAGGAAAGATTCTTTTCCACTTCCCCATGGACAATAGAAAAAATAAAAAAGAACAAGAGCTATTTAGAAAAGGGAGAAAAACCTAGATGTATGTATATATATATATGCATGTGCGTGTCTATGAAGTGTGACCAAAGTGTAAGTAGGAGTAGCAAGATATCCCTGTTATCTTAGCGTGTTTATGAGACAGAAAAAGAAACCAGCAATCCTACCATCATGCAAAACAGTTACAGGTTTTTGTTTCACAGTCATCTGGCAGGACGGTAGTACTTCCCTGGGTGGTTGCTGTCTACCAACCTACTACCTATATATATATATATATATATATATATATATATATATATATATATATATATATATATATATATATATATATATATATATATATATATACATACATATATATATATGTCGTGCCGAATAGGCAGAACTTGCGATCTTGGCTTAAATAGCAACGCTCATCTTGCCATATAGGACAAGCGAAAATTTGTGTATGCAATAATTTCGTCAAAATCATTCTGAACCTAACAAAAAAAATATATTTCACTGCGTTTGTTTAGTATTAAATTATTGTAAACAAATCTAAAATATATTTAGTTGGGTTAGGCTAAAATAAATTGTTCTTGTTATAATAATGTTAGGTAAGTTTTCTAAGATTCTTTTGGAGCAAAATTAAAATTTTTTACATTAACATTAATGAAAATTTTTTATCTCTAAACGTAAAAGAAAATTTTTTAGAAAGGACTTAATTTTAAATGAGTTCTTGCTAATTGACCAGTTTTACATATTCGGCACGACATATATGTATATATATATATATATATATATATATATATATATATATATATATATATATATATATATATATATATATATATATATATATATATATATATATATAAATATATAGGCTAATTTGTTATTAATCAATACCACTTGTTCTTGGGTACAATAATTTAAAATACTGTTCGTTGTAGTAGTACACCAAACATGGAGTAGAATGAAATTTACCTAGAGTCATCCACACCACCGTATGTCCTTGGGTAGCGAGTACAACATTCAATTTTGCTGGATGCGCTATTCTTAATGATTGTGTGGTCCCGTGGTTTTAGCCCACGATAAGGCATGCCAAAGCAGCATGGGTTCGACTCCTTGGCTAGTCGCAGTGTTATTGGTGAAAGAATAAGTAATGGGGTCGAAGATGTATGGGGTAGGTGTAAAAATACAGTGTTAGTGTTCAGCAGAAGTTTATGGTTACAGGAAAGTGGGTGCGGGAGGGAAGAAAACGATTGGTGGAATGATGTAAAGTGAGTAGTAATGGAGAAAAGGTTAGCATACGAGAGGTTTTACAAAGCAGATGTTATGCAAGGAGGGAAGAGTATATGGAGAGAAAAAGAGAGGTTAAGAGAGTGGTGAAGCAATCTAAAAAGAGAGCAAATGAGAGAGTGGGTGAGATGTTATCAACAAATTTTGTTGAAAATAAGAAAAAGTTTTGGAGTGAGATTAATAAGTTAAGGAAGCTTAGAGAACAAATGGATTTGTCAGTTAAAAACAGGAGAGGAGAGTTATTAAATGGAGAGTTAGAGGTATAGGGAAGATGGAATATATTGAGGAATTGTTAAATGTTGATGAAGATAGGAAGCTGTGATTTCGTGTATTGGGCAAGGAGGAATAACATCTTGTAGGAGTGAGGAAGAGCCAGTTGTGAGTGTGAAGCAAGTTCGTGAGGCAGTGGGTAGATTGAAATGGGGTAAGGCAGCTGGGATTGATGGGATAAAGATAAAAATGTTAAGAGCAGGGGGGGATATAGTTTTGGAGTGTTTGGTGCTATTAATTAATAAATATATGGAAGAGGCTAAGGTACTTAGGTATGGCAGAGAGCATGCATAGTTCTTTTGTATAAAGGCAAAGGGGATAAAAGAGAGTGCAAAAAATATAGGGTAATAAGTCTATTCAGTATACCTGGTAAAGTGTATGGTAGTTATTATTGAAAGAATTAAGAGTAAGACGGAGAGTAGGACAGATGATGAACAAGGAAGCTTTAGGAAAGGTAGGGGGTGTGTGGACCAGGTGTTTACAGTTGTTTTTGTGGCATTTATGGATTTAGAAAAGGCATATGACAAGGTGAATAGGGGGACAATGTGGCAAATGTTGTAGGTGTACAGTATAGGAGGTAGATTACTGAAAGCAGTGAAGAGTTTTTACGAGGATAGTGAGGCTCAGGTTAGAGTATGTAGGAGAGAGGGAGATGCTTGTGTTACCTTGCTGCCGTGGTAATAAGTGGGGTGATGCATGTGTTACCTTGATGCGTGGGTAGTGAGTGTGGCGATGCTTTTCTTACCTAGCTGCGTGGGTAGTAAGTGTTGTGGTGGTTGTGTTACCTTGCTACGTGAGTAGTGAGTCTGGTGATGCTTGTGTTACCTTGCTGCGTGGGTAGTGAGTGTGGTGATACTTGTGTTACTTTGCTGCACGGGTAGTGAGTGTGGTGATGCTTGTATTACTTTGATGCGTGGGTAGTGAGTGTTGTGGTGGATGTGTTACCTTGCTGCGTGGGTAGTGAGTGTGGTGATGCTTGTGTTACTTTGCTGCGTGGGTAGTGAGTGTGGTGATGCTTGTGTTACCTTGCTGTGTGTGTATTGAGTGTGGTGATGCTTGTGTTATCCAACTGCGCGAGTAGTGAGTGTGGTGATGCTTGTGTTACCTTGCTGCGTTGGTAGTGAGTGTGGTGATGCTTGTGTTACCTTGCTGCGTGGCAAGTGAGTGTTGTGGTGCTTGTGTTACCTTGCTGTGTGGGTTTTGAGTGTGGTGATGCTTGTGTTACATTGCTCCGTGGATATTGAGTGTGGTGATGCTCGTGTTACCTTGCTGTGTGGGTATTGAGTATGGTGATGCTTGTATTACCTTGCTGCGTGGGTTTTGAGTGTGGTGATGCTTGTGTTACCTTGCTGCGTGGATATTGAGTGTGGTGATGCTCGTGTTACCTTGCTGCGTGTGTATTGAGTGTGGTGATGCTTCTGTTACCTTGCTGCGTGGGTAGTGAATGTGGTGATGCTTGTGTTACCTTGCTGCGTGTGGTATGAGTGTGGTGATGCTTCTGTTACTTTGCTGCGTGGCTATTGAGTGTGGTGATGCTTGTGTTACCTTACTGCGCGAGTAGTGAGTGTGGTGATGCTTGTGTTACCTTACTGCGCGGGTAGTGAGTGTTGTGGTGCTTGTGTTATCTTGCTGCGTGAGTAGTGAGTGTGGTGATGCTTGTGTTACCTTACTGCACGAGTAGTGAGTGTGGTGATGCTTGTGTTACCTTACTGCGCGAGTAGTGAGTGTGGTGATGCTTGTGTTACCTTACTGCGCGGGTAGTGAGTGTTGTGGTGCTTGTGTTACCTTGCTGCGCGGGTAGTGTGGTGATGCTTGTGTTACCTTACTGCGTGGGTAGTGAGTGTGGTGATGCTTGTGTTACCTTGCTGCGTGAGTAGTGAGTGTTGTGGCGCTTGTGTTACCTTGCTGCGTGAGTAGTGTGGTGATGCTTGTGTTACCTTACTGCGTGAGTAGTGAGTGTGGTGATGCTTGTGTTACCTTACTGCGTGAGTAGTGAGTGTGGTGATGCTTGTGTTACCTTGCTGCGTGAGTAGTGAGTGTGGTGATGCTTGTGTTACCTTACTGCGCGGGTAGTGAGTGTGGTGATGCTTGTGTTACCTTACTGCGCGGGTAGTGAGTGTGGTGATGCTTGTGTTACCTTACTGCGCGGGTAGTGAGTGTGGTGATGCTTGTGTTACCTTACTGCGTGGGTAGTGAGTGTGGTGATGCTTGTGTTACCTTACTGCGCGGGTAGTGAGTGTGGTGATGCTTGTGTTACCTTACTGCGTGGGTAGTGAGTGTGGTGATGCTTGTGTTACCTTACTGCGTGGGTAGTGAGTGTGGTGATGCTTGTGTTACCTTACTGCGTGGGTAGTGAGTGTGGTGATGCTTGTGTTACCTTACTGCGTGGGTAGTGAGTGTGGTGATGCTTGTGTTACCTTACTGCGTGGGTAGTGAGTGTGGTGATGCTTGTGTTACCTTACTGCGTGGGTAGTGAGTGTGGTGATGCCTGTGTTACCTTACTGCGCGGGTAGTGAGTGTGGTGATGCCTGTGTTACCTTACTGCGCGGGTAGTGAGTGTGGTAATATGTGTATTACCTGGCTTCTTGTGTTACGAATATTATAAATAAAGACTTGAGTACATAAGACTATTATCTACGCAAAACTTCAAGGAAATGCTGAAGCAACACTTATAACCTGTTGAAACAAATCTTGAACATTAAAATGGTATAAACCACCTCAAAACTTTAAGGGTGATGGACTGATTACATCGTCTTCAAGTATCTTCTGTGTCCAGACTGAGAAACAACTCTTACAATGAAGGCTACAGCATCATGGCGTCACGACCACTTCAGCAGTATACAGTACATCCAGCTATTTGTACCCTTCTAAGATTAGTAAAGAGCTTCAAAAGTGTAGAATATTGTAAGGCCAGGGTAATATGGTTGAGACTGGGCTACCTGATTAATGCATGTTTCTTAACTTAAATGGAAATTAACTTCCAATGGTTCCACAATTAACGAACATTAGGAATACGGCTATATATTCGGATATACACTCCCTGTCTCAACACCCAACATAACAGCAACATAACAGCAACATAACAGCAACATAACAGCAACATAACAGCCACTACTCATTACTTCAAATACAGATGAACTCAAGAATTCATGACGGATAAAAGGATCCTCATATGATTACTATTTGACATGCGCTACCACTCACCTTCACTTATGTAAGCACTCACTCGCGCATGTGTAGCAAACATACACACGCTCTCACTCTCAAACATATATGAAAGCACTTAATGACACTCAAAGCGTAAGGTGAATCATCAAACAGAGGTGGGAAACATTTGTAGGACTTCACGAATTACTTCCTTATGACCTTGTAGGGCATCCGTAAGCCAATGGTTCTTCTATAACACAGGAATTATCACTAATGTGATTTACTCACCAGTCCCAAAGGGTTCCATGTATATGTGTTAAGGGCTTTAGACAAATAAAGCATAACGCTTTAGTGGTCTATAGCGTCATGCGTTCTCGCTTACCATGAGGCGGGCCAAAGCAGCGTATATATATATATATATATATATATATATATATATATATATATATATATATATATATATATATATATATATATATATATATATATATATATATATATATATATATATATATATATATATATATATCGTGCCGAATATGTAAAACTGGTCAATTAGCAAGAGCTCATTTAAAATTAAGTCCTTTCTAAAATTTTCTCTTATACGTTTAAAGATACATTTTTTTCATTAATGTTGATGTAAAAATTTATAATTTTGCACCAAAAGGAACTTAGAAAACTTACCTAACCTTATTATAACAAGAACAATTTATTTTAGCCTAACCCAACTAAATATATTTTAGATTTCTTTACAGTAATTTAATACTAAACAAACAGTTAAATATATTTTTTTCGTTAGGTTCAGAATGATTTTGGCGAAATTATTGCATATACAAATTTTCCCTTGTCCTATATGGCATGATAAGCGTTGCTATTTAAGCCAAAATCGCAAATTCTGCCAATTCGACACGATATATATATATATATATATATATATATATATATATATATATATATATATATATATATATATATATATATATATATATATATATATATATATACGTATATATATATATATATATATATATATATATATATATATATATATATATATATATATATATATATATATATATATATATATATATATATACATATATATTTGTCGTGCCGAATATGCAAAACTGGTCAATCAGCAAGAACTCATTTAAAATTAAGTCCTTTCCAAAATTTTCTCTTATACGTTTAAAGATATATTTTTTTCATTAATGTTAATGTAAAAATTTTTAATTTTGTACCAAAAGGAACTTAGAAAACTCACCTAACCTTGTTATAACAAAAACAATTTATTTTAGCTTAACCCAACTAAATATATTTTATATTTGTTTAGAATAATTTAATACTAAACAAACACAATGAAATATATTTTTTTCGTCAGGTTCAGAATGATTTTGGCGAAATTATTGCATACACAAATTTTCACTTATCCTATATGGCAAGATGAGCGTTGCTATTTAAGCCAAGATCGCAAGTTCTGCCTATTCGGCACGACATATATATATATATATATATATATATATATATATATATATATATATATATATATATATATATATATATATATATATATATATATATATATATATGTCGTGCCGAATAGGCAGAACTTGCGATCTTGGCTTAAATAGCAACGCTCATCTTGCCATATAGGACAAGCTAAAATTTGTGTATGCAATAATTTCGCAAAAATCATTCTAAACCTAACGAAAAAAAATATATTTCATTGTGTTTGTTTAGTATTAAATTACTGTAAAAGTATTTAAAATATATTTAGTTGGGTTAGGCTAAAATAAATTGCGCTTGTTATAATAAGGTTAGGTAAGTTTTCTAAGTTACTTTTGGTGCAAAATTACAAATTTTTACATTATCATTAATGAAAAAATATATCTTTAAACGTATAAGAGAAAATTTTAGAAAAGACTTAATTTTAAATGAGTTCTTGCTAATTGACCAGTTTTACATATTCGGCACGACATATATATATATATATATATATATATATATATATATATATATATATATATATATATATATATATATATATATATATATGTCGTGCCGAATATGTAAAACTGATCAATTAGCAAGAATTCATTTAAAATTAAGTTCTTTCTAAAAAAAATTCTTGTACGATTAAAGATAGATTTTTTTCATTAATGTTAATGTAATAATTTTTAATTTTGTAACAAAAGAATCTTAGAAAACTTACCTAATCCTATTATAACAAGAGCAATTTATTTTAGCCTAACCCAACTAAATATATTTTAGATTTGTTTGCAATAATTTAATACTAAACAAACACAATCAAATATATTTGTTTCGTTAGGTTCAGAATGATTTTGGCGAAATTATTACCTGGAGGTTACCTGGAGGTTATTCCGGGGATCAACGTCCCCGCGGCCCGGTCCATGACCAGGCCTCCCGATGGATCAGGGCCTGATCAACTAGGCTGTTACTGCTGGCCGCACGCAGTCCAACGTACGAGCCACAGCCCGGTTGATCCGTCACTGACTTTAGGTATCTGTCCAGCTCTCTCTTGAAGGCAGCTAGGGGCTTATTGGCAAATCCGCTAATGATTGATGGGAGGCTGTTGAACAGTTTTGGGCCCCGGACACTTATGGTGTTTTCCCTTAGTGTACCAATGGCGCCCCTACTTTTTATTGGGGGCATTTTGTATCGCCTGCCCAGTCTTTTACTTTCGTAGGGAGTGATTTCTGTGT